>NC_142804.1:37970463-38067963 GCF_049724085.1 Artemia sp. Qi Xiang Cuo
GTACAGTATGGAAAAGAGGTTTTTTTAAATATAATGTAAAGCATATTTAAATTTTGAAACTTAAATTGTATTAATTCAAATTTAAATTATCAATTATATTTATTCAAATTTAGTATCAAATTTTGTAATTAAAATTTCTTAAATGGAAATTCTTGAGACATATATTTAAGGATTCTCGAGCATGTTTCAATTCCTGAGATACGCTCTTTTGACATTGTGCATGCAAATAATGTCTTTTGATTTAGTTCAAATTTTCCCTCAATATTGTAAATGGAGTAGTGTGGAAGTAGTAGTAGCAGTAGTGCTAGTAGTAGTAGTAGTGATAATTGTAGTTATAGGGGTAGCATGCAAATATTCCCTTTTTGATTATCTCCCTTATTGTTTCCTTAATGTTCGAAATTAATATACCCAATCATTCGTGAGTTACGCTCTTTTGACAACCTGTATACACATAATGTGTTTTGGTTTACTTAAGCACTCTCCTCAACTTTCTCTGAAAGGCTCTCCTGAATTCCTTTTGTCTTTTTGGAAAATAAAGTTCAAACATGCATACTTTTCTCAATAACATATACTATATGTAAGCAATGAAAGAATTGCCTAACTTACAGGCAATAACTTGAAGACTCTGGGGAGGTTGACATTGTAAAAGACATAATTACTGGATCTTTAAATAATGCTCAACAAAAAAATTCTCTTAAAACTTTGATGGGATGTATTTTTAGGAATGATAGGCGTGTGTGGGATGGACTGGTTGCCCTCCATTCACTTTGTGCTCTTAAATCAAACAGTTTGTAGTAACAAACTGTAAAAAAGAAGCAACCCGGCTCAATAGTAACCAAAACTCTAAAAAATGGAATTTTAATACCAGTAGATACATCAAAAGAATTGGATTTCTATACTGATTTCAAATATATATGTTTCATCAAGTTTAGTCTTACCCATCAAAAGTTACGAGCCTGAAAAAATATTCCTTATTTTCGAAAAAAGGGGAGAAACCCCTCTAAAAGTAATAGAATCTTAATGAAAATCAAACCATCAAATTCAGCGTATCAGGAAACCCTACTGTAGAAGTTTCAAGCTCCTATATGTAAAAATGGTGAATTTTGTATTTTTTTGCACGAAGAAAGATCACGGATGCATGTTTATTTATTTATTTGTTTTTATTTTTTTCAGGGTTGATTGTATCAACCCTGTGGTCCTAGAATATCGCTAGGGGACTCATTCGAACGGAAATTTAAAGTTCTAGTGCCCTTTTTAAGTGACCAAAGAAATTGGAGAGCAACTAGGCCCCCTCTCACGCTCATCTTTTCCCAAAGTCACCCGATCAAAACTTTGAGATAGCGATTTTGTTCAGCATAGTCGAAAATCTAATAAATATATCTTTGAGGATGATTTAATCCCCCACAGTCCCTGGGGGAAGGGCTGCAAGTTTTGAACTTTGCCCATTGTTTCTATATAGTATTGGTTATTGGGAAGTATACAGGCGTTTTGAGGATAGATTTTTTCGGGGGGGGGGGCGTAGGAGGGGGCTACGTGGGAGGATCTTTCCATGGAGGATGTTTCATGGGGGAAGGAACATTTCTATAAATGGGGCACCGGATTTCCCAACATTATTTAGAAAACGATCAGAAATTAAATAAAATAAAATAAAAACAAGTTGTTTCAACTGAAAATAAGGAGCAACATTAAAACTTAAAATGAGTAGAAATTATTACGTATATGTGGGGGTTCGCCCTCTAGTCAATACCTCGCTCTTTACGCTGAAGTTTTTTTAGTACTTTCAAAAGAGCTATCTATTATGGGCAGCGCAATCGCGCTGCCTAAGTAATGAATGATGTTTGAACAATGTATTATTTATTTTTTGTTTTTTTCTTCCAAACCAGGGCACTTCGTATTGAAGGATTTGTAGTAGAAACTTCGAAAATGGCTCATTTGATTGGAAATGGGAGTGGCTAGTACCCTTTTTAATAGTCGAAGTGATTGGAAGGCAACTAACACCCCTTCCACGCCCACCATTTCTCCAAACACATCCAATAAAAATTTTGAGATAGCCATTTTGTTCCACGCAGTTGAAAGTTCTGGAAATTATACCTTTGAGCAAGACACTCTCCCCACAGTCTTCAGGGCAAGGGTTATAAGTTATGCCCTGGGGGAAAATAAGGTTTTTATTGAAATCTTTTTCGTAGAAACTTGAAAAAGGGCTCATTCGATTGGAAATTAAAAGGGCTAGTGCTCTTTTTAATATTCGAAAATTATTTGAAGGCAACTAGCCCCCCTTCCACGCCCACTTTTTCCCCAAACACATCCAATAAAATTTTTAAATAGCTATTTTATTCAACGTAGTTGAAAGTTTTGGAAATTAAGTCTTTAAGGATGACAACCCCCGCACACAGCCTTCAGGGCAAGGGTTGTAAGTTATGCCCTGTGGTCATATAAGGTTTTTATAGAAAGCGGTGTTTTAGAAACTTCAAAAAGGGCTCATTCCACTGGATATTGAAAGGGCTAGTGCCATTTTTAGTTGTCGAAAGTGATTGAAGGGCAACTAACCCCCCTCTCATGCCCACCATTTCCCCAAACACATCCAATCAAAATTTTGAGATATCCATTTTCTTCAAAGTATTTGAAAGTTCAGGAAATTAGGTCTTTTAGGATGATAATCCCCTCACAGCCCTCAGTGCAAGGGTTGTAAGTTGTGCCCCGGGGGCATATAAGGCTTATATAAAAAGTTGTTGTAGAAGTTTCAAAAATGGCTCATTTGATTGAAAATTGAGAGAGCTAGTGCCCTTTTTAATAGTCAAAAGTGAGTGGAGAGTAATTAACCCCTCTCTCAGCCCACTATTTCCCCAAACACATTCAATCAAAGTTTTGAGATAGCCATTTTGTTCAACGTAGTTGAAAGTTCCGTAAATTATTTATTGAAGGATGACAACACCCCCCCCCCCAGAGCCCCCAAGGCAAAGGTTTCAAGTTATGCCCTGGGGGCATATAAGGTTTTTATAGATAGCGTCGAAGTGATAGTCGAAATAATTTTTAATAGTCGAAAGTGATTGGAGGGTAACTAACCCCCCTCTCACGACCACCATTCCCCCAAAGACATCCAAACCATTTTGTTTAACATAGTAGAAAGTTCTAGAAATTAGGTCTGAGGTTGAACCCCCCCCCCCCCCCCCAGCCCTCAGGGCAAGGGTTGTAAGTTATGCCCTGGGGGCATATAAGGTTTTTATTGAAAACGTTGTCGTAGAAACTTCAAAAGGGTTCATTTGATTAGAAATTGAAAGAGTTAGTGCCTTTTTTAATAGTTGAAAGTGATTGGAGAGCAAATAACGCTCCTCTCACGCCCACCATTTCCCCAAACATATACAATCAAAATTTTGAGATAGTCATTTTGTTTAACGTAGTTGAAAGTTCTGGAAATTAGTTCTTTGAGGATGACACCTCCCTCACAACCCTCCGGGCAACGGTTATAATTTATGACCTGAGGGCATATAAGGTGTTTATAGAAAGGATTGTCGTAGAAACACAAAAAGGCTCAATCAACTGGAAATTGAAATGCCTAGTGCCCTTTCTAATAGTCGAAAGGGATTGGAATGCTTGACATTTTTTGTAGTAAAGTTTGATGTGGGTACAATGTACCTTTTTTTTTTTTTTTTTTTTTTTTTTTTTTTTTTTTTTTTTTTTTTTGATCTTGGTACTTCGTATCGAAGGAGTTGTCGTAGGAACTTTGAAAAGGGTTCATTCGATTGAAAATAGAAAGGGTTGATGCTCTTTTTAATAGTCGAAAGTGATTGGAGGGCAACTAACTCTGGGCACTTCATATCAAAGGAGTTGTCGTAGGAACTTCGAAAAGGGCTCATTCGATTGAAAATAGAAAGGGCTGATGCTCTTTTTAATAGTCGAAAGTGATTGGAGGCAACTAAATCCCCTCCCACGCATACCCTCCCGTTTGCCCATTACGTTTAAAAACTAAATGTTGTTCAAAATATTTTGATTTTTGATTTAAAGATTAAATCAAATGCACTGTGTTAATGCTAATTCCCAATAAGGCATCTCCACAGTATCCCATGAACGACTCAGGGTATTATGATCAAATTTTCGGGGCTACTTCTGCTCTTAAAATTTAACCAAATCAAAATAGCTTAAGTGTATCCAAGCTATCAAGGAGTGTATACAGATTATTTGGCAAATGGTACGAAGTTTTCCATTTCAGGTCAACTAGAGGAGGTATGAAACTAAATTGAACACTACTATTTGTGTCCAGATTTTTAAAAGGGTTTATGCTGTTAATAATTGCTGAAAAATTTTCTCCAGCATACAAATAGCAGGCCAAACAATAAAGTCCTAAAAAAAAACGAAAAGATTTAAAGTATTATTTTCTTTTTTCCTTGAAAAGACTATGTCAGTATAAAACGAACAGAAATAAATAAAAAAAAAACTTTATCCACAAAATAAGTTTTTCAAATAAAAATAAGGAACTCCATTAAACCAAAAATGAGCAAAAATACCATCAAATAATCTATAAAGCGTGAAACTACCACAAATCAGCATCGCTAAATAAATGAAACCCAAAACGATCAGAAATTAAAATAAATAACCGAGTTAAACTCAAAACGAGCAGAAATTAACATAAGTTGGGGTCAAAACCCCTATGCCTTGCCAAGACCAGAACAGAATTTACACTCTACTGAAAAAATACAAATGAATGTGGATTGTCATTTTAATATACATGAACTGATATTTAGTAATCAAAATGTTAATATTATTTGATTTATTAAAGTTATAAAAGTAAAAACATTTATATTTTTCTGTAAAGTGCAAATTATGTTCTGGCCTTGGAAAGGCATAGGGTTTTGAGCTCAACTAATGTTAATATCCGCTCATTGATGCTGATTTGTGGTGGTTTCACGTTTGGTAGATTATTTTATTTTTGCTCATTTTTGGTTTAATGGAGTTCTTTACTTTTCTTTTAAAAACTTATTTTGTGGAAAAAGTTTTTTTAATTAATCTTAATTAAACGGCCTTTGTGATTCATGGATCATTCTCAAAGAATTGGAACAAAGTTTGAACTTTAGCGTAAAGAACAAGGTATTACTAGGGGGCGAACCCCCTCATATATTCAGTAATTTCTGTCATTTTTAAATTATATTGTTGCTCCTTACTTTCAGTTGAAAAAATTTGTTTTTTATTTAATAGGGCACTAGATCTTCCGAGTTCCAATCGAATGAGCTCCATCCGATCTGAAGTTCAGTAAAGCGCGAATGACAATCGCACTATAATTGGAGTACAAGGGGGAAACATCCCCCTTCATATATTTAGTAATTTCTTTTCGTTTTGAGTTTGAGTGGAACATCAATTTTATTCTTGGTACATTTTAAGCTTATGATTGGTTTCTTTTTTTATTAAGTCTAATATTTGTTTCTTTTAACTTTTTTTTATTCCAATATTCACGGCGTCAGGTACTTCAACGTATCTGATATGCCGCTATTCAATTACCTCTTGCAATGGCCACGCGATTTTAAATGTCGATTAAACCTTGTTTTGTAGGCGTCAACAGAGGGATTTGCAGGGATAATATCCCCAGGAAGATCGTTCCAGATAGAAGTGCAACGATGGAGGAAGCTGTTCCTCAAGTACTCGGTTTTGGCGTATCCTCCTTTAGATAATTGGACCGAGCTGTGTGCCTTCGTGTCTGCCTTGTCGGCTGGACAAAGGGGGGCACAATTCCAGAGAGCTCGTCTGAGGGAGGCGAATTCATGTACTTGTAGAAAACAGCCATCGACGCTACATCAAACCTTTCATTTAGAGGCTGGAGTAATTCTTGTGTAGAGGAGCAGCCCGCCCTATTTGCCCTATTCTGGATCTTCTGAAGTGGTGCCAACAGCGTTTTCGGAGCACCAGCAAATAGCGGGCATCCATATTCAGCTATGGGTCTGATGCAAGAATTGTAGAGTGGGATGATCGAGCTTGATGGAAGAAGGTTTTTGCAGCGAAGAGTAACTCCCAGCTTTCTTGCGCAGGAGGGTTCTCACCCGATCAAGGTGGTTGTTCCAAGAGAGATCGGGGGAGAATTGAATCCCCAGTAGACGAAGCTCGTCGACTCTCTTTATAGCTTCATTTTTGAAGATGAAACTGGGGTGTTCACGTGGCACCTTTGATCGGGTAATTAGAAGCTCCTTTGTTTTCGATGCATTGAAGTTGGTCATCCATGCATCAGACCACCTTTCGATTTTAAAAAGATCTATCAGTACTGAAAGGCAGGCTTGTGTTGGGTCTTCGTGTTTAGGGATGGCTGAGTGTGTCGTGGTATTGTCGGCAAAATAATGCAGAGGGTTTTCGAGGCTGTCTCCCATGTCTTTTATGTAGATAAGGAAGAGTGTAGGTCACAAGATACTGCCCTGGGGTACCCCTGCTTTCACTCGGCATTCGCGGGAAATTAATCCGCCTATAACAACCTACAGTGACCGATCGTAGAGAAAACTCTTAGTCACTTTTGACTGGCAACCACGACGACAATACACATAGAGTTTCTTTAGCAGGCCAAGGTGTCATATCCTATCAAAAGCTTTTGCAATGTCGACGGATAGCAGCCTGATGCCGCATTCCATTGCCAGTAGTTCTATCCACTCCTGATACTGGGCCACTAGGCAGTCTAATGTTGAGCGTTTCCGGCGGAATCCATATTGGCGATCGTCTAGAAGGTCATTTGATTCCAGGTACTGAAGAAGTGTTGACTTTCGCTCTCGTAGACTTTGCCAACACAGGAGAGAAGGCTAATAGGCCTGTAGGAGCCCGATGTTGGATCGCCTTCTGGCTTTAGAGTTTGTATAACATGGGCGGACTTCCATGTTCGTGGGAAGGTTCCGGAGCAAAAGCACAGCCGGAAAAGCAATGACAAGGGTCCAGCTAGTTCGGCACTGCAGGATTTGAGGACAACATTTGGTATGTTGTCAGGACCCGTGGCTTTGGTCACATCCAGATGTTGCAGAATGCGAAGGATCTTGGGAGCGGAAAAATTCACGTGTTCGAGGACAGTGTCGGTTCGGTCGGAGAATTTGGCACTTCTCTACCGTCATCGTCTAGATTCGAGAATTCGGCAAAAGCCTTAGCAAGAGCTTCAGCCTTTGCCTGTAGATCTTGTACCACTGTCCCGTTACTCTGGAGAGAAGGAATTGCGGTCCCCTTGGACGACGGTAAAGCCTCCTTGACAATTTTCCACCAACTCTTTGCCGAAGCAAGTTGAAGTTTGGTGGCGAATTTCTCCTTATACTGAACCCGGGACTGCCGAATCGCTCGAACTGCATCTTTGCGCGCATTTATGAATGTAATTCTGTCCTCTTTGCTCTTCGAAAGTAGCCATCGCTTGTGTGCCTTTTGCTTTGCTCGGATTGTCTTCTTACACTGGGCGTTGAACCAAGGTTTGTCCTTACTGGACAACTTGATCCGCTTTGAAGGGATATGCTTTTCGACAGAGTCAACTATGGCCTGATGGTACTTATCTGCAGCTTTCTCTGGACCTTCCAGGAGGAAGGCTCTCCACTGCTGAGAAAAAAGAGTTTCTCTAACCGTCCCAACCACCTCTTTTGTATAGCCAGATTGTTCGTTCATGCTTTACTGGAGGCGGAATACGTAGATTTCCACGTGCAACGACGTCAACGTGGTAACTGGTGAAAGCATGAGCGTCTAACATAGAGAAGTCAGGGTGATCTGTCAGAAAGAGGTCAATACAAGATGATCCTTTTAGGCTGTGATACGCGTTAAAATCGACAAGTTTTTCCAGCCCGTAAGAGAGAGATAGATCATACAAGTCCGACCCGTCCGTATCAGTATTTTTGCTCTAAAGCCACACGCTATGATGGACGTTGAAGTCTCCATGAAGAATAATGGCAGACTTAGCGTGCTTGTCCCGAATATATTCAAGGGAGGTTTCAATGTAGCTGGTAATCTGGTAAGTTGGAGGGTTATACACGGTACCGACAATCACGGATTTATTTAGGAGGGTCACCCTGACCCACAGAGCTTCTTCGCCTGCTGAATCCGGTATGTTCAGTTATGAATAAGGTATCTGGCTCTGCATATAAACACCGACACCTCATCCTCTGTATTTAGCACCTACAATACGCTCTCGATCCCACCTGAGGAGCGTGTATCCCTGTATGGCAACCTCACTGCTCTGAGTTTCCTCGTTTAGAATGGTCTCAGTGATGCACATGATAGATGGCTTGACCGAGTTCACTAAATGTAGGAACCAGTCAAACTCAGATCTGAGACCTCGTACATTGCAGTGGGCTACTGTAAACAAGTCCGTTTGGATGGTCGGTGGACGTGCTACAGGTCGTCGTCGAAATGGCTGTTTGGTCCGATGCTTTTTGTTGTTAATCATAACCAGGTAAAAGAAGCTTTGCCGGGTTTAATACAGAAACTTTAGTTTCTGTATTATAATTTCTAGATATTATAATATAATATCTATTTGGGCTCATTCCTGCCTAATGTAATGTCTTAAAATTTTAATTGGGGTACAACAAAGACGACTTCCTCGTTAATTCGTCGAGCAATTTCTGTTCGCTTAGAGTTTGAGTTAAATATTAATTTAATTTTTTGTAAACTGTAAGTTCATTATTGGTTTTATTTTTATTAAGTTGTTTCTTTTAACTTTTAGTTGATTATTCATTGTAATGTCTGTTATCTTTTTAAATCTTGCTGAAGACATAATTTCGCTCTTTACTTCTGTTAAAAAAAACTTTTTTTTTATTTAATACACAAAAAAGACATATATGCATATAAAAGTTGAATAAATCAAGCAGTAGCACTCAAAACTTTGAAATTATAACTTCTCTGCCTCTAAAGCGTTCCCTATAAAACTTTCCACTGCCATAATTACCTCCCTAGAAGAGGTCTCTTAAGATACCTAGGAGCCGTGGTACATCCCAGCCAAAAAAGCCTTATATTTTTCTTGGGTTCTCCAAAATTTGGCAATTACTCATAAATTGTTCCTGGCCATCCTCATATTCCCCACAAATGGGACAAGCGCTCCAACCTCCCTGGTCATCTTCATCATAAGAATCCCCGTGTCCCCTAGGCAATGGCAAACAATTTGCTTGCACCTCCAACCAATACTTCACTGTCCTCCATGGTAGGTTCAGTCTCAAGTAAAATTCCTCTCCATGCACTACTTTGATCTGCTTATAAAATCTTAAGAGTGCATGACTTTTCAACACCAGTAAGCCAAATCTGAATCTCCTGGTCCTTAAGGCGCAAATCCAACATACTAAGAAAATAATCAGATTTGCAATTGGACCCTGGCCCTCATCCCATTTTCATGAGAAGTCAGATTTATCCTGCAGATTTTAAGCCTGTTTTGGCCATGCTTCCTTTTTAGAAAATTTCAACATCCCACCTTAAGCCGCCTTTGCTAGATGGTTACCGGGCAAATTTATTATCTGTAACCAAAAACCTAATCATCTGTATAATCCTCTTATGATGCAAGTTCGGTAAACCCAGGTCATCTATAACAACGAAACTACTAAAATTATTAGTCAAGTCTACTTCTTTTTTAAAATACATAAACTGCAGAGACTCCAATTGTCTCACTGCAGTGGCTTCCCACAACTCGCTGCCATAATGGGCAACTGCTAGGTTTTAGTCATGAAGATGTACTTATGCATCTTCATTATCTTAAATCCTATTATGTGCTTCTGCTGGAGTAGACCACATGTAGCTGCCTGTCCACGTGAAATCAGCAACTCAATGTGTTTGGTCCTGGTCCCAGTTGCTGTGAGCACATATCCCAAGTACTTATATCTCGGGGCTACTTTTATTGACTCACCTTTATAAGTAAATGATAAATCAGGCCTGTCCATTTGGGTTTTCACTATGAAAGATGACAATCTGAGTCTTGGATGCGTTTAGCTTCAATTTCTCTTTTTTCTAAGTAAACCTCAGCTAAATTTGGGAGAGTTTGAAGCTTCTTGGCTAAGTTCCCCTCCAAAGCTGTGTCATCTACAAATAGTAAACAATGAAATAGAATATTCGCTAATGACATGACCGGGGCCCATCTCTGTTCAAGGTACTCTGCCAAATCATTAATATATAAAGTGAAGAACTTCAGTGACAGCATGCCTCCTTGATGTACCCCATTGAAGGTTTCTAAATGGCCTAGATACACCTTGTTTAGAAATACAGTATATTGAGTGGTCGTTCAAAGAAATAGTACATACAGTACTATATTAAAATAAATTTGATAAAGACACTCAATGAGTAGAATTCCTACTAGAAACTGTTGATTGTGTGCTGCTTGCCATCACGGCCATTCAAATTCCTCAATGTCACTCCTAGAGTCTTGGTGAGATTCTTATTAGTTCTTCTCTTTCCAGATGAAGATGCCTCTGTTGGAGAAGGTGAAGAGGAACAAAGAAGTGTCAACTACTTCATTTCTAATGAAGTGCATTTTTCTTCCAGCAAAATGATCAGGTATTTTATTTCTCTTTAGTATTATAAAGTATTACTAAAATAAGTGTTTTCTGGTTGTTTTTATTATGCCATGCTTGGTTTTGGTAACAAAAGGATGCATTGTCGTACATCTAATAAAGAGAGTAAAATCAGAATGAACAGGACTTTTTTTCTGAAGAGAGCAAAATAAAATAGAATTATCAATCAATTATTTCGGAAACGTTACAATTACCAGCAGATAAACAAGATTAGATCTAGAACACGAAAAAAAATAAAGCAACAATACAAGTATTCAAATTCATAAAAATTGTCAAAGTACAATTTTTTTTTACTGATTGTAAATTAATATTTTAAGTGTTAATTTTTATTAGTTAATTCTCAGTTAATTTAGCTTAGTTAACGGTTGTTTGTTTGATGTCTTTAACAAGAGCTTTCCAACTGTTTTTCCATGGACCCTGGTTAGATATTAAATGCCATTTTGGTTTTTGTTAGTTATCGTGTTCCAAGCCCTTCCTTAAGTTGTTTGATTACAACATGAAGAATAAAACCCAAGAAACGCTTGTCTCACTTGTGAATAGGAAAGGAAAGGCTTAAGGCATTGGTATTGAGCATAAATATATATAGTGGCAGAAAGAGATTCCTATGATATAGGCTATGTAGTCTAGAGGGGAGGGCTGTAAAAATTCAAGTTGAGCTTTGGATTTGTAAACTCGGGTCGTTTGCTTTCATTTGTCATTGTGTGGGATACAAAAATGGACTCTCATGCCTTTTTTTAGGTTTTGCTTGTATAACTGTTATTTCTTTGAGAATATGCCTGGTCGAAAAGCTTTAGATTTTTTTTAATTATTGTGTCTGTATAATCAAAGGTCGAGGATAGCAGTGACTACAAAACCAATTTGAAAAAAAGTTCTATGTCCCATTAAGTTTTATAGGAGTATTGTGGACACAGCTTAAATACAGTGATTATAAAACAATCTGAATTGAGCTGTTGTTTTGAGGGCTCCATATTGAAATTGTGTTTATTTGGCTGTTCTAGATCATGGTAATCCAAAATTACTCCACAAACCTGAGTAGACTCTTCCGAACTACTACTATTATGCAACTTGTAATTGGCTCTTTTTTTGTTTGTTGTGACAAAATGCCGTTGAGATTTTGTTTGTCATGACACAACCTGATAAAGCAGCATTGCTTTATGAAGCTGCAAGTGTCTGAAGCTATCCAGCAATCTGTTCCTTCAAAGGGAATTTAGAATAATTCATGGGACAAACCCTGCTTCAACGTTTAACGGGAAAAGCCATTAAGTTTAGAAGATTGGTACAAGATGGAAGCATACTAAAGCTGACATGAACTGGCTCTTATTTATCGAATCCCGAAAAGATTCTCTCAATATCACCTACTTAGGTAGAGTAGAGTTAGAAACAATTTTGTCTTTGTTGATGATCACATGCGAATTATCATGAAAGGCTACTCCAACAGAAGCATGCTTTTTGCGCAACTTTAGCTCCATATGCTTTACATTTGGTTTCTAATAAAAATAAAAAACAACGACCTCTTTTCAAAACTTTCTGTTTAGGTGCGATTCGTCTTGTCTTGTAGCATAGCATTCACAAAAGCTGTAGAAGTGGACCATGGTAACAGGTGAATAGATGCACGACCATTAAAAGTATATGAAACATTTTGCTCTGAATGAGATTGTTGTGTTTTAGTGATATTCATGTCTTCTGAATAGTTTACTACTGATGATTTATCTGTTTTCCTAATTTGTTGGGTATTATCAGTTTGTACAGTAGATAACTAATAACTCAAAAATTCTGTGTAATCTTGAGGGTTCTTTTCTGTATTGTACTCTTTTAAAATTGTATTCCGGAACTTGAAAGTGCGCACAAAAAAACTACGATTTTTCTAGACTTATCATACTTATCAAAAGTTTCACAGAAAAACAGCAATTCTCTTAGAGGCTGAACGATCCAGCACTACCCCGTAGCGTTTACAGCTATTCCGATGATCATCTTGTGATGTTTTTAATTTTATATCGCTTTTAATTTTGATAGAATTGATCTATACAGTCAGTATGTAAGTAGGGAAGCCCTTTCGACGCCGAAACGACACCACTGTTGCCATCTATAATTGAGTCTAACGCTGACAGGCTATAATTTATTCAAGGATTATTGATCCACGACGGGGAGAGAATTTCTGATAAATTGATTGCATAATCGACTAGGACAAGAGGGGAAGTAGATTTCTGGGAAATTGATTACATAATCTGACGGTGAATTATTGATTCTAACGGGACAAGATCACATGTCTCTTTCTAAGTCAATCAGGGAAGTTACGTAAGGTTTGCCAGTATATCACAATTCACCTTCGAGATTTTGTATATAACCTTACATGCGTTGTGGTTAAACTATCATACTGTTTTAAGACATCATGGATAAAGCATTGAATATTGATGAGTTGGAAACTTTGGCTACATCGATTTATAATGTGAGTTCTGTAATAATAAATTTTCTTAGGTTATTTCCAAATAAAATCATTTTACATAGTCCCCCTCTAGTAAATTCAAATTCAGGGTTTACCCCCTCCCAATACAAATCACCACTATATGATGTTTATACTCGATAGAAAGCGTAAAATATACTTTTTTTTACCATGTAAACCTCCCCCCTCCCCCCTGTTTACGATTTTAATTCTTTCATTGGACATAATTCTGTTTTTTGATAAATTTATTCTTTCTGTATCCTACCTAAAAGTGACAGCCAACTTTCTGTCAACCCTTAGATAATAATATACTGTTTCCGTCTAAGCCGCTAACCTGACTTAAACATTTCTGCTAAGATTTAAATAGGGATAATTATTGATATCTTTCAAGTGCATCCTGTATCTTAATTCGCGTGAATTACGATAGCGGCTTAGCCAAAGGTTTCGCTGTTAGAGTGCATATTATTCCTTTTTTCTAGCTTTCTTTCGATAAAGTGTCTTTTATATTCTCAGTGGGAGAGGGGGTGAAAACTATGGTTTTTAACTTTGATAATATTAGGCTAGAAAGCATAATTATTTAGGAGTTGCATGAAGACTATATTATGCGTAAATTAGCTAGCATTTTTAACCTATGATTGCAAATTTTAGGCCTATGAGCTGTTGGGTTAACGATCTTTTTTTTATCTAATTTAAAGCTTATATCTAAATACCCTCTGTTTCTTTTGCTACTAACGTTTCTATCTGTCGCAAAATTTCAACTTTTTCTTTACTGAAAAGGGAGAGGGGCTTGTTTGAGACAAATGCTTTATAGATGAAATTATACCTTACAATAAATTCTGGTTTGGAGTGGGGGTACTAATATTTCTTCTGTAAAAAGGGGAATTGTTATTTTATACTAAATTTTTTTTTCTTTTTAAGGATAATTTTGATGAATGTGTGCCTCCCCCTCAAAAGAGAGCTAAGGCTAATGTTGCTACTCCAATGCAACAACTGGAGATAGCTGAGCCATCCAGGGCCACGCTTTACAAGCCCCCTGTGTCCTCCATGCAGACAGCAATACAGTCTGGTCAAAAACCGAAAAGAGAATGGGCGGCTGCTCACAAGATGATGAACCCAACTGGCTCATCTGTACAAGCTAGTGACATCGCCGCCGCCACCGCATCGATGCAAGCCACTGATACTGCTGACCCGTCCATTCTCCAATACACACTACCAGGACCATCTGGCACACAAGTCCAGTCGGAATATGGAAATGTAAGCATTTTTACCTCTACTTTCTATCTGGTTAGAAAAAAAAAGATTTCTACCTATTTCTTCTATCTTTTTTAGGCCTTTCATTTCACCATTTTTCAACACAGTAAAAGCGTGTTAGGGATATTAAAATACATTTTTCGCTATTTTTCATCCTGATAAAATATAGCGTTCTCTCTTTGAATTGTTTAATTGTTGCATACACTCAGCCAGCTGAATTCTCTTAGTGAAGCCAAATAAAAAGGTACTTTATTCCGGTCATAATTTCCCATAGTAAGTAGCAAAATCTTTGCGATATAAACTGCTTTATTAGCGAATGCTTCACCTTTCTTCTACAAATATTATAAAACAGCTTTCTATCGGAATGAGTTGTGTATCATGAGAGGATATGGCCTGAAAGGGATAGGCTATCCATTTCAAATCAAGTAAAGACCCCGTTTTTTTCAAAGCAGATAGAGTATTAATATGAAACTTTTTGAGGGGTTGTTTGAACAAAATCAAAACCTCCTATGTCATCTTTTAGATTGTAAATATCTTATATTAAGTTGGAACTTTCAGAATATATAGAGTAAACCAAATGCTACTAAGCACATGTAAATAATAATCCAATTTTAAAAATAGGGTGATTTAGACACTTTGAAAACGTGCAATTTTCTTTTATAGTTTGCATTGGTTCCATATTCGCCATTTCCCCCCTGCTCGTCAGTTGGATAAGAAGACGCGCCTGTGGAGTTCTGCAACAATTCACCATGGAATGGTATTTTTAACGAAATTCATGTCAATATTGATGATTCTTTAACTGATTATTTTAATGTAGATAGTAGCGCAGTTGAGGAGGGGGACTTACCTTTGCTAAGTCCGAATACTTTGCAGCTTTTAGTGTATTTTGCCAATGAATTAACGGTGAACCCCCCCCCCACTGATTACATGAACACACTTTAAACAAATGAAGTGGCTTCGAACAGCCCTATTGCTGAACAATGTGGGGGTGGGGGTGCTGATAATATACAAGAGGGGGAGGAGGAGGATGAAATGGCTTCGAACAACCCTATTGATCAACAATGTGGGGGAGGGGTGGTGATAATATACAAGAGGGGGAGGAGGAGGGTGACAATACCCAATTTATGGGTTTTCCTGACTTTCAGCTGTCAAATTCAATTTTAAATACGATAGTTGTCTACACTGCGACTTTTAGGGATCCTTTTAATTTGCTTATGGGGGGTAATTTTGTATTTGATCCTAAACAAATTGTCTATATATATGTAAATAGAATTCGTGCACTCTTATAAAACTAGATTCAGTAGTGGGGGGGGGGGGGTAGGGATTGAATTAAGGTTTAAATTGTTTTAAAGGTGTTTTATTTAAATGAGGTTAAAAGCAAAGTTTATCATCATTATGTACTTACCAAGACGCAAGTTGTATATTCACATTTATAAAGTAAAGAAACAGTTTTTATGGATTGGGTAGGCCAAATTATAACGTATCTCGAAAATTATAACGAAAATAGTAGAAGATAAGTGATTTTGTTTACTGGAGATTTTAGCGTAAGAATTTGTAAATTTAAAAAAGATTTTATTTTAAGAGGGGGGGGGGGGTCTGAGAGGGATATAGTTTTAAAATATAATCCCGATTTAGAAGGATGTCAGGGCGTTCAACGAATCTGTTTTGAGACAGGTCAAAAATGTTTCATGTACGCTTTCCTCATGCCAGCATTTGAGCCTCTAGCACGTGACGCCACAAAGACGAATTTAGAATACTGGGCTGTACATGGGACGGTAGGATCCGATTTTCCCACTGTAGATTTTTCTTGTTTAGAGGGAAAATACCCAGTAACGCTCAGGTCCATTGATATTTTTGAAAGGGAAAAAGCCCATTTAAATATCGGTGTTACTGTGGTTCAGTATGAAACTGAATTTGAGAATGGGGCTCGTTCTAAAAAGAAGGGGGTGGTGTTCCCAGTAAGGGGCCCGTCAATTCAAGTGGTGAAGCACTGGGTTTGGTTGTACACACCACCTAGTGACCTCAATGCAATTGGCCATTTCAACCCAGTTACAGACATCAGTAGAGTTTTGGGGGGGGGTAAGAAAATAGGGGTATGTCTCTACTGTCCGTTATGCTTGTCACAATTTCTTAGCGACTTAAAACTACGGGATCACATGAAGCATTGTAGACGGTATGGCTATCAGTCAGTGACAATGGTTTCGGGGTATATGACCGTTTTACGTTTTAAAAATTTTCAAAATATACTCCTCCAAAGCTCTAAAATATATTTAGACTGTGAAGTAACATTGATGGAACTGAACATTCCTTAATTTCCGAATCAAACCGAAAAACATTGAGCCAGAGCGGTCTCCTACGCTCATGCACAAAGAGACAGTTCTAACACTACGCAGTTGTTAGAAATAGTTGAAACGTTGGATTAGGGTGAGTGCATGGTCAAGGCACTGACCAAATTAATTGGCTCCACTAATGGCGCTGTTTCTCGATTTAGAAATACCCATTACCCAATGTTATTCTCTGCAGAGGATCGTCTCGCGATTAAAAATCAAAAAATATGTTGGGTTTGTTAGGGGGAGTTTGAAGAGGGGGATAAGGGGAAAGGCAATAGGAGGAAAAGAGAGGGACGGGGAAATTCAGAGACCACAATCACGTTTGGCAGAAAATATCCTCTGGGGACAGTATTTTTAGAGGGGTAGCACACCGATCATGTAACGTCAATGGAACCCAAGAGTTTTTCATTCCAGTTGTAATTTATAATTCAAATTATGATATAAAATTTATTTTACCGGCATTGGCACGTATGCACAGGGAGGGGGGGGGAGTAGATAGTCCATGGGTAAATATTTCATTTGCCAATTATATCAACCCCAGATCAGCTGAGAAGTTAGTGCTTTTCGAGTTGAAATGGAAGGTAGTGAATAACGGGCATACATGTCTGAATAAATTCAGGTTTTTCGATTCGTATAGTTTTTTCCCCAAAGTATTGAGTCAATTGATTCAAGTGCTGAAAAACGACAATTTTGATAGTTTTCCTTTGCTTAAACAGCACTTTCCAGACAGTGAAATATTTGATCTGTTGACCTATAAAGGTGTAAATGCAAACGACTACTTCTCCTCTGGCGTTTATTTAAGCAAGTTAAAACTACGTTCAATGGAAGCCTTCTTTAATTCACTCGCCAACAGTGAATGCACTGCCGAGGAATATGGATTTGCCAAGAAAGTGTGGGCTAAGGGTAACTATAAAAATGGGTTGAATTATTGTAGACTGTACTTGGCCAGTGAAGTTTTGAATCTGTTAGATACTGTCAATAAAAACACAGATCAAATCTATTCAGAGTGTTGACTAGATATAGGATATTATTTTTCACACCACATTTGGTGATGGACTTGATTTTCAAAATTAGTAGGGAATAAATACGCTTGATAACTAATGTAGCTCAACACCTTTTTGTAGAAAGGTCAATGAGGGGTGGGTATGTTTTTCATGGAGATCGCGTTTTGACAACAGATCCAAGCGGGCAAGACACTGCTGTAAAGTCAAATGCAGTTTTCCTTGATATGAACGCGTTATATCCCTCGGCAATGTCTCACTACTCTTTGCCGTGTGGGAACTATAAAAGGCCTGAGAATCCTTGTGAGCTCCCCAACATTAACACCGTCAAGGACAATGGGCCACAAGGATGGTTCTTTGAAATTGATGGTCTCAATCCATTGGCGCTTCATGATTCAGTCAGAGATTTTGTTTTCCCCTGTATCAATAGACCAGTGACCAAGGACTCACTGAGTCCATACAATCGATCATGGGTTGAGGATATGGAGATCCACTGGATCCCCTCCAAGCAGAAACTGATTGCAGATCTGGATCCTAAAGAGAATATCGTTGTTCACCATGTGATTTTGCGCTGGATGGTGAACAATGGTTTCAAGATCACCAAAATACATAGGGTCCTGTAATTCAATCAAAAACTATATTTGAAGACGTTTATCGACACCTTTGTTGATAAACGCTCTCGGGCAAACAGTAAAGTAGAAAAGGAAATGTACAAGCTCATTCTAAATTCAGCGTTTGGCGAAATGTGTGAAAGCGTACGGAACAGATCTCGTTGTGACGTCGTAACTGACCCTCAAGAATGTGCACGAATTATTGCAGATCCCAATTTTACATCGTTTACGAGCATAGAGAAAAGCATGGTTCTTCTACACAGGAAAAAGAGATATGTGGTACTGAACAAGAATATAGCAGGAGGTAGTTCAGTACTTGAAATTTCCAAAAAGCTCATGTTGTCGTTTTTTTACAATGTGTGCAAGGTACAATGGCCGAGGGAGGTTCAAGTTTACTATGGAGATACAGATTCTCCGCTTTTATCAGTAAAAACCGGTGATTTATTTGAGGATTTAGATATTGGGAAGCAAATCAACTTGTTAATGTATTACACTAAATGAAGTGCATATCTCTACCCCGATTTGCTCAAATTTCAGGCTGCCAATCTATTACATATTTTAAAATCAGAGATGGAGAGCGATTTGATATCATATGGGATGTTCCCCGGTACTAAATTTTATTGTGTAGAAACTCGTAACAGGTATGTAAAACAGGTGAGTAAAGGGGTGCCTACACATTTTGTAAAGAACAATTTCAACATGAGTGTCTACAGAACCTGTTTAGAGAGTAGCTTAGTGCCGAGAGCACAAGTGCTTGCAATTCGCTCTCTACAGTATAAAAATTATACTGTTAGAGTTGAAAAGAATGCAATGTCATGTATATCCGCCAAAGTCTTTGTGCTCGAGAATGGTGTAAATGTATTTCCCACGGCCACTATAGAATTTCAGACCGGGTTGAATTTGTAGACTATCGCAATCAACTTGGTCTGGATAAATTAACCTAACCCAAACCTAACCTGATAAATTAATCAAACCTAATCTGATAAATTAACCCAACCCAACCTTTCATGAATTAACTTAAATGCTCAAACCTAATCTAACCAGCAGCAGCAGCATTGACGGTGACTATTGTATACTGTTTTGATCTGCAATCCCCGGGGGGGGGCGTCCCGCCCGCGGCCGGCTTTCGGCCCGGAGGGGGTAGAGGGGTATCCTTTTAAATTCATAGTGTTCAACTGTGCTATTTTAAGTTTTTTTTTTTTATGTGTTGTACAAATAGTGCTATTGTACAAAAAAATGTGTGTACTATTCTTGATGGACAAAAAGTGTTTTTTTATGACAGTAAATTTTATTGTTCATATAGTGTTTTTTTTTAAAAAAAGGTGTTTTTTTAATAAATATTGTTCTTGTTGAACAAAAAAGTGAAAAAATGTTGTACAAATAGAGTTGTTGTTCTTGTTGTACAAAGTTTTTTATTCAATAAATGTTCTTGTTGAACAGAAAAGTGTTTTTATGTTAATGAATGAAATATTGTTTTTGTTATTATTGTTAATTTACTAGATAGATTTACAGGAAAATTATTATTACTAATTTTTCATTGGACATGTATAGTTTACAGTTAGTTGTAGTCTGACTGTTGTCAACAGCTGCAGCAGTATGTATCAATTTATAATACCATTCAGATCGCTTCTGAGTGGCCCATCAATGTCTGGAAAAACGACACTTTTAGCTAAAATAATTCAAAATTGAAATAAAATGTTTTTGGAAAAACCAAAGAAAATTTATTATTGCTATAGTATTTGGCAGGAATCCTACGATCAAATAAAAGCTATTTCCACATCTATACCAATACAATTCATACGGGGGCTTGATGTTTTCAATAGTATCGAACCAAAATCGTGGCTGATTATTGATGATTTGGCTGAATCCATTGAACAGTTCTCACAGGAAATGCTGCAGCTGTTTACCGTTCGCTCTCATCATGAGTACATTCCACAACCCTAGTTCTACACAATCTGTTTCATCTGACCAAATATATGAGAACACTTGCTTTTAATTGCACTATCTATATTATCTACCGAGTTGTTCGTTATTCTAGCTCGCTAATAACTCTCAATAAGCAAATATATCCAGGTGCCCCCAAATTCCTGCTGTCAGCGTAAACTCAGGAAACAAACAAGCCCTACGGCTACATTTGATTAGATCTTAATCATAGAACAACCAAGGACCTACGTGTAATCATAAATATTATTGACAAAGAAATTACTGTACTTCTTCCAGTGAACAATAGAAAAGGCTATCACTTGTAATTACAACACTGAAGAATCTACACGAGCAACGACATTTATTTTTCGTTTTAGGCGCTTCAAAACCTCTACTCAGGAAGGCTATACTCAAACATGGTGTTGAGAATGCTTTCATTAATCTAATATCTGAAATTTGTTTAAATTTAACTGAGGGCAATGTACACTTGCAAGAAGGTGTTAGACAACAGACAAAGCAACATTGTTCCACTGTACGTGCCTTGGCTTGAAAAAAAAAGCAAATTTTTTTAAAGGAAATGTCTCCTTCAAACGGGCGGTAGCTTCTTTACAGTTTTACTGCCAATAATCGAAGGACTTGTAAACAGTTTTCTCTAGAGAATGGCTAAACCCTATAAATTGACGCCATTTGAACTTTTCCTCTTCCCCGTGGGTCTTTTGGAGACAATCTAAGCAAATTCGTTAATGAGGAAAATATTGCCGATGATAAAAAGCTAGTGTTAATTTAAGATGCATTACGACGTGTGGACAAACATAGACCTTATCGTGAGAGACCCACCTTCATCATCACAGATCCCTCTAAACAGGAAACATCTCAAGATTCAGCAGTGCAATCAAAAGAGAAGGAATTGAATTCCATAGTGGCATCAATTGGAAACCTAGTGCCAGTCACCTATCGAGAACAGAGTAAAAGAGTATTATCATATCTCATGTTGAAAAGTGCTGATCATCAACTTCAAGTCGATAGCACAGGGAAACGAATTATAATTAAGGGAAAAAGTTATAATTTAGTTGATTTAATTTGTGATATGGTGACGAATCGTAAAGGACTTATCATTTGAAAATAGTCTATACACCTTTCTGAATACATCAATCTTCCCCAAAAGTCTTATTGGAAATAAGCAAATTCTAAAAAAACTAAAAAAATTTAGTCGTCCAACAACAACAACACCACCATTTAACAAAGAATAAGATTCAATATTGGAAAATACTAGCAGCAGCAGCAGCAATGATTTCATAACACCTGTGGCGGCTATTCGAAAGCGAAGACGGATTTAATCACCTTCCGGTGTGGAAAAGGGGAGTGGACATTACACTACGTGTTTGCGTTCAAAATGTTTGAAGTTCTGAAGCATGTTATGAAAATATTGGTGAAGCGGGAAGTCTAAGTACCCTCACATCGCTTACTAAAGTTGTCTCTGACATAGATGGTAGCACAGTAAAAAAAGCAAAAGAGTATCTAGAAAATTAGCCCAGTTACACACTGCATTGGAATCGCAGGCTTCATGGCAAACAATATCGACCAACTATAGCCTTTTCCCTCTGCATACAATGCAAATTGATCTTTTAACTTTAGACTCGATTCAACGGCGTCACAATACACCCTACAAATATATTCTAGTGGCAATCAGTGTCTTTAGTCGTTATGCCTATGCCATTCCATTGCAATCAAAGAGAGGTGTTGAAGTTGCTCATGCTTTAGAAAGTATTCTTGAACAGGATTGCTGGAGAAAAATTCAATCAGATCGCGTTAGCGAATTTGTTAATCCTCATGTGCAAAAGGTTCTATTGAAATATAATACAACACTATCATAGTCACAGCCCGATAAAGGCTGCATTGGCTGAACGATTGATAAGAACGATTCGTCTATTACGCTGAAGATATTGTACACTGAAAAATACTGCTGATTTTATTCACGGTTTAGATAAAATCATGGGAATATATAACCATCGACCACATCGATCTCTGTCCAACTCAAGCCCTCGGGAAGTTCATTGCAGTGAAAATACATTTGATGCTTTTCTAAAGCAATATTTCAATGGTAATGAGAAGAAAAAGAGGAAATTCAATGTTGGTGATACTGTTCGAATTAATAGAACCACCAATATTTTTGAAAAGGGGAATTATTTATGGATTACTGAACTTTTAAAAGTGTCTAAAATCCTAGACACTGCACCCACGACATTTCGACTGCGAGACACCAAAGATGATGAGATTCTCGGCTGTTTTTATGAATATGAACTACAAAAAGTTAGAAACACTAGTGAAATTTATCAAATTGAAAAGATATTAAAGAGTCGTACTCGCAGGGGAAGAGACAGTTGCTTGTTCACTGGCTAGGATACAACTCTGATTTTGATTCTTGGGCCAGTGTTGAAGATATTGACGATGCCCAATGATTTTTATGTGACTTTCATGTCCAATGTTTCTGATCCTCTCTACAATGACTTGAATAGAACAAGTGATTTTTGGACGAAACCCCCCTACCATCAAATTCGACGGCGCGTATGAAGTGCCTCTTGACGACTTTATTCTCAAAAATACATATGGCATCCTGAGAAAAGATCGCAAATATGATATAAAAATTAGACCCTATGATTGGCCGCCACCCTCAGGTGATCAAGAACAAATTCAAAAGATCAATTTGATGAATTATCCATATATTAAATTACCCTATGAAGAGCTCACCTGTATGAATGATTTATGTCATTCTATCAATAAAAGAATTTCCGCTCGTAAAAAAGGAGCTTTTCATTTCAACTATTCAAAGGAGGAGGGCAAGATCTACATTAGTTCACCCATTGCTGATGAAAAGGCTATTCTCAATGATAATCTAAAAGATGTTCTTGGCCTTAACCTCAATATAATCAACAGTAAAACTTCTGGAAACGAAAATTTCATTTTTGCTGACTACCCGCCTGCCTTCTCCACGGATACTTGTATATTTATCTAAGCTTCATTTGTGGAAACATCTCGGGTTGGCAATAGCAATGTTCCCCTCCTACGAGTTCTTGAACGAAAAACCAATCAAGAATATATTCACCAGTACAATGTAAAGCATCTTCAGTATATTCCCGTAAACACTTCCGATTTGGAACCCAGTCAACTAACACTAAGAACTGAATTAGGTGATCCCCTAGCAATATCAAAAGGTTTGGCTGTGATTACATGCCATTTTCGACCCATCGTTCAACAACAACAACATGTCTAATAGAAAAGTGGCATTTATTTGTCCTGATATTGACTGCTATGTTGATAATCTTGGCCCAAGACAACAGGGCAATGGAATTTACTATTACAAAGGTCGTTCGTCAATGTCTAGCTACGGTCTTGGCTGTTGGTTTGCTAACCTGTTTCGCAAATACATTCTCAGACCACACTGGCTATACATGACAAATGAAATTCAGAGAGGAAAGAAACTAACAAAATGAAAAATAAAATCAAAAAGGGTGAAAAAACGAGGATTAATATTGGGTGGTAGGTAAACTTTGAAAGGTTAGATTTTCGTTTTTTTCTCTTTGTCTTCTTTTTTGTTTAGCACTGTGGACGACTTGGCGGAGGTCCTTGTCGAAATATTTGCTTATATTTTGTCTTCTTCATGGTTCGCCACTGGCTGACAAAATCCTCGTTTTTCACCCTTTTTTATTTTACTTTTCATTTTGTTAGTTTCTTTCCTCTCTGAGTTTCGTTTGTTAAGCTGTTTCGCTCTGCACTACCTCTGGCTAGAAAATATATTGTACCGGCTGCAACAGATTTTGCATCCACTATACGATTGGGGCTCTGGCAAGGATTTTAACAAAAGTGCTTCGGAAAATCTTAGGTCCAGTGCGCGAACCCTTGGCGAGAGATTAAAACAAAATGGAAAAGGTTTAAATAGGTCGAGAAACAATGCATCACTCATCAGTCTCTACTTAGGTCAGGAACGTAAGACATCACCCCTGTCAAAGAAAAGAAGAACTAGAGGAAATTCTTTTAGGAAAAGAACTAGATTTCTTTTCCTAAGATGTCATATCTACCGCATAAGGATTCTCAACCTTCAATCACCTCCTCATTGAATCTATTCAATGCAGAAAATGTTCATGTGAGTGTAAATCATGGATACTATGAACAATTTTATCCACAAGAACCCCTCTCCGATAATATCCACTTTCAAATTTTTTCCAATGAAGACTACTTTATTGACATGTCTTCGACATTTATAGATTTACGAATGAAAGTCCGGAAGTCCAATAATATATTGCCAGTTCTTAACGACAGAATATCCTATGAAAACCGCACGCTGCATAATTTATTTCGTTTAACCAAGTTCAAAGTAAATGTTACAATGAAGAGCAGAGGCAACGATCTCTCAAAGTGAGATAACTTTACGTGACACATGTAAATATCACGTACGTCATGCCAACAATTGATAGGCATTTCTAATGGATATGAATATATTACTTATGCTGATAGTACAGATGAACTTATAAATGCTACAACTAGTGAATTACGTCTAGTTGGAAAAATATATCATGAAATATTTAATATACTCCAATGGCTACCACCCAATATTAGAGTGGATATAAAATTGACGCTTGCACCATCCAACTTCATAATGAGAAAGGAACTTGGTGCCAATCCTGATGTAACTTTCCCTCACCTCGGCAATACTACATGTACGCAAACAACAGGTTATGAGCTCTGTTGCTTTGGCAGTGGAAAAACTGAGAGCCAGTGGAAATAATATTAAACTACTTGTTCCTCATATAATCACCAATCAACGTCATATTGCCACGGGGTCACGCACCTTCACCGACTCATCCCTTATCAATGGTGAAATTCCGTCAAAACTGGCCTCGGCATTTGTAAAAAGCACTAGTGCGATAGGATCGTGGACTGGATGCCCACATAAATTGGAAATGTCAGGGCTTTCATCTCTTGTCTGCAAAGGAAATGGAATCCCACTCTACAATCTATCCTTTGATAAATCCTATAGAAAATTGTATGAGTTGACCATGCAAACCCTAGATCATGATTCACAACTATTTGAAAATGGTATAACCAAAGAAATGTTTGCTAAAACACATGGTATCATTGTATTGGATTTGTCTGGCACCCAGGATATGAGTATAGTACGTACGGGGAGTGTGCGTTTACAGTGTTTATTTGCCGACCCGTTAGCTGAGAGTATTGCACTAATCTCGCTAAATCAATGTGAAACCTATTGGGAAGTCACTCCCGAAGGCAGTGTTCCACTAGACTTGACACCATGAACACCAGTCAAATAATCAATGTATTTAATATGGACCCCTAAATTTCCAAATACAGATCCTATTGTCTGCCCTCGGACTTTCTTAGAAAAATTCAAAGTGCCAACAATACCCTAATTATTGTTAATAGCAGTTCGATGACTGTGCAGACAGGCCATTGGTTGTGCATCTTTCAAACAATGAAGACGATTGAATTTTTTGATCCTCTTGGTCTTTCCTATACATTCTACACACCACACATCAGCAACTATATTGAGAGCAGTGGGAAAGCTATTATTCAAAATGGGAAGAGAGTGCAGGATCTGACGGCTAAAAGCTGTTGCTTCCATGCACTACTACATTTTGTGTTCCAATGTCGCGGCTATACTCACAAGCAGTTTCTCAACATTTATGTAGACAATCCACGTCTGAACGACTTTACGGTGGAAAATATCCTCTCAGACCTGTATAATATAAATTTTGGTGCCCTACGAGTAAAGTGCTTAAAAAATGTATGCGAATTTGTTTATTAATAAATGAAAAATGTATCTACAACAATGTCTTTATTCTTCACTTTAGATTTCTTCTTCGGTGTAAAAGCAACTGTCATGAACCACTAATACCGGTAGATCATTTGAATTCACTGTATATTAATCTTGATGGGCTGCAAAGTTAGGGTCAAATTTTCTAAAGTGTAATGTAAGTTCACTCTTGTCATATCTCTTTGTATAGTCAATGATACTATTTGCATTCATATTATGAAATTCACGTGTTTTGATCTGTCTATTTGAAGCAATATCAAGTACAGTGTTTTCAACTGGTGAATCACATTCAGTAACTGCCAAATAAAAATCACTAGGTTTATAGTCATAATAGGCAGTGTCGTCACAACGATGACATAGAAACAAATTGTCTTGTTACCCCAACAGTTGAATCGTAGACCAGATTCTTCCTACCAGAATAATTTAATTCCACGACGATACCAATCTCGTAGAAATAAACTAAAATCACGTTTGAGGTTCTTTCCAGTCATACCGGTGTAAGTATTCTCCCACTGAACCCACTTGTCAAAATGGTGATTCGAGCATAGATACTCTTTAGGGTGAGACTAATAAATTTCTTCAAGATGTGACTTATATACTTTAATTTGCACAGTATGGTGTCTATGTAATTTACAGGGATTATACAATTTGCACTTTTCATTATAGTTATTAATAATAGTACGCCCCTCATATGATGACCAACTGCCAAGAGTGTACATGCATAGTGGACACGTATAGAACATTTTCGGTTTCCGATGTCAGCTCTCTCACAGCTAAAACGAAACTGATCCTCATTTGAGAAATTCAAAGGGAGGAATGGTGAGAGGAACAACTCTGTGACGCTACCTCTTTCGAAGGCGGAGCCATCTACATCTATGGCAATGTTTTTAAAAGTATATCCACGATATTATTCTGCTTTGTTCCACTTAATATATCAATAAATTGAGTATAAGCATTTGAGTCACATCGAAAAAGTTTCATACAATAGTCTAATGGGGGAGAATCAGTTTTCATTATATTGTCAAGTGTTCCCTGTGAGATTATCTTTGGTTGAAGGGATAACTCGAGAAAATCATCATCCAAAATCAAATGTTTTTCCATAATCACCAAATTCGATCTAATTCTCTCTTTCTCGAATTTATTCATTTTTCAATCCTATCACTCTCACTGCTGGCTCTAGACTGACCATGATTCGTTAGCCTAACATTCTAACAAAAAGAAAGGGAACATTTTCGATTTCGAAACAATTTTATTATATAATTACAACAATAATAGTACACATGTACAATTAGCGATAAAGTTTATTGTCTTTGATATGCTTCACTAATGCACTTGAAGCACTTTGAAGTCTATTCACATGCGCTATATCAACTTTTGCAGCGAAGCATAATTGATCGTCCATTTTAAATTTGCTCAATGATATCACATATCTTGCATATAGTTCATCCCATTCCAGAGAAAGCCGTGATTCTCTTGTGATTTCCACCGCAATGTTTGGGGTTCTTGTATCATTGCTACCAACTCCATTATCAACTTATAATAGGGTAAACATTCCACTCATCATCAGCACAAATATATCCTAATGAGTAATGTCAAACTGTTCTCACTCCTGGAATTATATTCACACACTAATAAAAACTATAGCAAAAATCCTTTCCTTATATTCTCTGCAATCCCGTTCCGCTAATATTTCCGACTCTCTGATTGGCTTAGAAAGAGACACGTGATCTTGTCCCGGTAGAATCAATAATTCGCCGTCAGATTATGTAATCAGTTTCCCAGAAATCTACTTCCCCTCTTGTCCTAGTCGATTATGCAATCAATTTCTCAGAAATTCCCTCCCCTTTGTGGATCAATAATCCTTGAATAAATTATAACCTGTCAGCATTAGACTCAATTATAGATGGCAGCAGTGGTGTCGTTTTGGAGTCGAAAGGGCTTCCCTACTTATGTAATTTGACAATATGAGTAGGTATATAAAGTCATGATTTTATCATATCTCTATTTGCTTGCAATAGTAATTCCCGTCAAGCGTTTGCTGTTATGCGAACCTGGGAGTATCATCACAAAGCATACTGGCCCAGAGAATACAGGTCTCTTCTTACATTTTTCATAAGAAGTTTTAGTAGCTAAAACAACTCAAACAAGTAATTTGATACCGATCATGGCTGTTTTTTGTTTTTTAACTAAAAAAAAATTCATAGTTTTTCAAGATGGCCGCCAAAAAGATGTTTTTTGCGCAACAATACATTCAAATTTTTTTAATATGTTGATTAAGAGCCCATTATTTAGTATTGTCTAAGGGATGCGATCTTCGGCTCCTTTCCTTTTATATCCAGTCTTTGATTGCATTTTGCACAAGACTCCTAACGGACATTGGACTATTATACACTGATATGGGGCCCAGGACACTCTGGGATTGAAGGTATTGAAATGGTAGATCCAGCAGCTAAGGCCAAAATATAACTGATATGATACGGAACAGAAGTCAGATTCCCATTTCTAGGATCTGCTGGAGAGTAGCAATAAGGAGACGAAGCCATGCGAGGGCAGAACAGAATTGGCATAGGAAGGTGTGATGGAACGAAACAACAGTTGTTACAATTTAATAGGTCTAAAATACGAATGGGCACCAAAGCCATTACTGGTATTGGGAATTTTTGGCATCAAACCCGAAAAGGAAGAGCTGATTCCCAAGATTGCAAAAAACGTGAGACGGCTGTGGAAATAAGAAGGCAACTAATAGAGGATTACTTGGTGGGGATTAGATACTGGCTGGAGATGTTTCATAAACTGGATGTTAGGCTAGAGTGTATAGTTTTGGATGGTAATATTCAACTATTGGAAAACTATTTTAAGGACAGGGAAACCTGGTTATTAGTACCCCCGTGACTAATTAGGTTTTGTGGAAGTGGGATTAGAGGCAATGGGCCTTTGCCTAAGCCTCGGCTCAGTCTCGTGAGTCCCTTTAGAATAATGCGAAGAATAATTATAGGCAAAGGCTGACAAATAACAGGGGGTGTAGGGGTCAGGACGAGGAGTGTGTTTGGCGAATTTTTTTGTGGTTTAGTACTTTATTTTTTTTTTTCGAATATGGAGGAACAACGTAATTTTCACGTGTTTAAGTGTTTCTAATCTAGATTTTTCTCATAGCAGATATTACAGGACCTACTGTCTTAAAACAATTTTTGCAAGGCTTTTTTTGGATGGATTCATTTTCGTCCAACTCTTCCCGAGAAATGCCACAATACCGAAATGTATCAACATATTAGAGCAGAGTACGAACAGAGAAGACAAAATCCTTAAAGAATGAGAAATGGGGATGTTTAATTTGGTAAGGAGCTTAAGGAGGGAAATACTAGCATTACATAGTGGGTAATGTTTTTAACATGGATATCCCACTTTAAATTAGAAATATTGTAATGCCAAGTAATTTTAAGGAAGAAGCAGGCATCTCAAGAGGGAAAGGATGAGAAAAAGGGGTGAACGTATGGAGATTACCATGGATTTGGAAGAGCTGACTCTCATATCTAAGTCCAAGGCATTACTCGTCGAGCTGCTTTTTAAGTTTTGGTTGCAGATTTCTACGACCGTTAGGTCATCGAGAAGTTTTCATCAGGGAGGAATTGAGAAAGGAAAAGGAGCTAGGAGAGCAACATGGGGTAAATTCATTGTGAACAGGGAGGGAATGCAAATAAGGTCCGTCTTTTAGCCGACGATACAACGATCTACATCCAGATTTTAAAAGTAGTGCTCCTACCAATATTTGTCCAGAGCTTCAGATCTTTGGAGGACGGGTGCTTGAATGAATGTATGATGGGTTGATTCTAATGCCAAAAAATAGAGCTCACTATAACTTGAGTAAAATGAGTGACATATTAGTCATACGTAATTTTAAAAGATGGTCTGAAATTTTTAGTACTATCTTTACAGTAATTATAATTTGGCTTTACTCTGTATTTGTTTACTCTTACAGTGTTGTTTGCTTGAAGAGAGGTCCCGTTTTGGAAGCGGACAAGTCAATTTTGTCTCAGATTCAAATTATCACTCTTGGTGAAGGTTCTCCATATGAAACGCTCCATTCTCTGGTATCTGGAGCAGTCGCTCCCTACTTTAAGTCTTATATCAAAGAATCTGGGCGAATTGAACGCGACGGTGATAAAATAGCACCAGCTGTTGAGAAGAAGATTGCTGAACTAGAGATGGGACTTCTTCATCTTCAGCAGAACATAGACATTCCCGAGATCACACTGCCCATTCACCCTGTTGTCACACAGGTAAGTTTAGATTTTTCTTCGAATTGGCCATTGTGATACATCTATAACATAGCCGTTGGAGCTATGAAATTTGCCTCTTTTAGGATTCCTTTGTGAATTGAATTTATAATTTTTTGCTCTGAGTCTGTATTGTGAGATTCTTTTGTAACTAGCCTAACAAATATTACGTAAGTAGCTGAAAGGTTCAAGACTCTTGAAAGGTCAACAAGAGATACTGAAGACGGAATATCTAATCTCAACATAATATAGTTCCATAAACCCGAAGCTAGTTAATCTCGCGAACCTCTTTCATTTCTGATTCTAAAACAACATTGAAAAATTATTTGGGCCACAAGTTTGTCCTTCAATTTTTTTTTTGTTGCACTTAAAAAAAAAAGTAAAAGGAAAGAAAGCTATTGCTTATGTAGATACACTAAGTAATGAAATATTTTTTAAGAGTTATGCTGGTCCTCGAGTACATGATCGGGGGCTGGAAACTAAGATATCCAAAAGATTTTACTGATGTAATTTAATTATTTATTTTAGTAATTAGTTATCCGCCAACTAATGTGGAATATCTTCTGCGAAGTTAATTTTCCACAATGTCTTCAGTCTGGACATATTCCTGAGAAATTTTTTATTGTGACGGCTTAAATTCTATCAATATGATGCTATGTTTTTAACCGGTGTCGCGTGGCTACAGCAATTATGTGGCCTTAAAAAAAAAAAAAAAAAAAAAAAAAAAAAAAAAAAAAAAATGTATGCTGTCTTCATTAGCACAGGAAAAGATTTTGAGACTCAAACAGCTCTTCCACAAGATGAACGATGAATATAAACTCAAACGTACAAAGATATACGGGCATTCTCTGGAAGTGCGGTGCCAATTTTCTGTTACTGAAAGTTTTGATAATTGATAAAAGTGCAATATACAGTCAAGTTAGTATTGTATTGGCGCAGTAGTCAATATACAGTTAAATCTATGCATCTGTACCAGAATGCGCCTTTACTCTTGGCTGATTCTTCAGCTGAAGAACATTTTTCCTCCGGCTGTTTTCTGAGCCCTAATACACAGCTGAAAGAGAACATTATGGTTCGCAATGCAACAGTACGGCTCTTGAAGAGTGGATAAGGGAGATTTTGTTTGTCTGACCCAAAGTTTCAGATTAATTGCCTGGTAGTACATATAAATCATACGAGACGAAACTTCCTCAATGCAGGCTTGTACATCTGAAACGTAGCTGCTAGAAGCAACAACTCTTCCTTGACAGTTTAGTGACGCAGTCTGACGAGCTAAGACCTGTCTCCTGCACTTCTTGATCGACGAATCTAATGACAAAAAGAGTTTTTGATCCAAAAAGTCGTTATAAATAATCGTACGAAATTATAGAATAAAATATTTGTCTTTACCTGTCCTGGATAAAACCAGAGAGGCTAAAAATTCTTACTTAAACTCAGGAATTAACAAATATTGTCTATTTATGAACTTTTGGCTTCACAGCACTTGCTATCGCGCGTCTTGCTATAGCTGTTTTCAAATACCTAAATAGGTATATTTCTGCTCTTAGAGAGAAGGGGAAAGAATAATGGAATAAGGAATACACATTAACTAACTGGTGAATAATGAAAAGAATCTCATTTAAGTCAAATTGTTATCACTGTCAAGAAAACATATTTTGTAAAGTTAAACTCTTGGGTTAATTACGTTTGATTTGAATGGGAGTTGAGTCGCCTCATAATAGGTTGGATCAAATTTTGAGGTTGATTTGAATGGTGTTTTAGGGTAGAAATGGGTTGAGTTAAACACGGTTAAACCGAGTAAGATCAAGTAAAATAGAAAAGTTGAAGGGGGATGAGGTAAATGGGGTTGAATCGAATAAAGGTTGACAATGTTGGTTGAGAAGCGCCAAAGTTGAGTTGATTTGGGTGGAGTAGCATGGGGTAGAGTTACAATAAAACCTAATTTAGGTAATTTGAATTGGCTTTCCTATGTGAAAAATATGTAAAGCCGTTTATCTTGAAGGTAAGGTCATGCATGCAATATTTCATGATACGGAAGGAGTGTAATTCATTACACTAGCCTTCAGAACGCTGTCACCCAGCGCAATTTTGATTATTTTCAGCTTTTACTAAAATGTTATGTTCTCCATACAGTTCATATATTTCGGAAGTTGTTTTGGAGTTAAATGTCTCCCAATTTGTCAAATGTATGTCCCTGTCTTGATTGATAATAAATAGGTGATCAAAGAGTGGTGATTCTTCCTATATTTGTCACGAGCTCAGAGCATAAGTAACTAATGAGTAAATTTGTCGAATTTTTGAAATAAATTTCCAATGGAACTTCTATGTTCAAACTCTTACTTGTCTCACGTGTTTGGCGGTCTCTCGCTCCAGTTTCAAATATGTATTAAATATGTATCCAGTTTCAACGACATTTATAAACATCCTCACTTTCTCCCTATTGGTAAAATAATTAGAAGAAAAAGGCCTCGTGTAGCAATGCCTAACAAAAATTTCTAACATTTTTTAAGCCCGAGCTTTGAAGCTATTGCGCTCGTCTGCTTCTATTTAAGGAAAAATAAAATAAGCGTTCCTTTTGATTTATTTCTCTGGTACAATCCTAACAGTGTTTGGCTATTTTGAGTATTTTTCTAAATGTGTGTCTATAAATTTTTACATATGTATACAATTTTGCGTCAATGTGTAGCAATAGCACCTAAGAGTATCTCTGAATATACTCATAAATGGCATCCCGCCTGGTTGACATCGATGCAGACAGAATGTTTTGTCAGTCCATTGTTCAAATGAGTTGACTCATTCCGACATACGGTTAAAAAATAACCTGGTTTGCTCAGAAAATACGCTATCGAAATAGACCAGTGGTATAGAAGCACACTTTGTTACGGAAATAAGGGCAGTAATATCTCTTTTTATTTGCTTTTACTTGCACTTTCTTGCTGTAATTCTTCTATGCATTGACAACTGCTTGGCTTTCTTCGTTTAACCAGTCGTTTTAATCGATATATGTTTATTATCTTTTGCTCTTACCTTATGGAAGGATTTTCCCCAGACATCTCTATTTTGACTTTTCTTGGGCGTCATTGTATGTATAATTTACTTTGCTTTAGTGTCTTTGGTTTTGGGTTGTTTTTTGTTTGGAATATCTTTGATATTGTAAATGATAGTTTTTTCTTTCAAATATAAATTGTTTATATAATGCATGTTTAAAGGTGTAAGCCTCTGTCAAGGGGAGATTAAAGCATTTTCTTCTTCTAAATTTAAAATGCATCCCTAGCAAATTCTTTCTTTCTTTTCATTTCTTTCTTTTCAGTTTCTCCATATTTTCGTTGTTCTTGAACAATGGAACCTCTAATTCAAAAGTTTGATGTAACAGTTAAAGTTCTTGAGTTTAAAATATATACAGTCATATCGAATGACCTGCAAGTATTCAACAAAAATGTAGAATAGGTACACTGTTCTTCGAATGGGTTGATTGATTTGTCTGACTAGCAAGAATAAACAATTATCTTTTCCCAATTTTAGGTAGTAAAACAATGTACAGAACAAAATATCCGTCCGAAAGTGAGTGATTTTGGCGATAAAGTTGAAGATTCTACTTTTTTGAATCAGCTCCAGAATGGCGTCAATCGCTGGATACGGGAAATTCAAAAAGTAACCAAACTAGATAGAGATCCATCTTCTGGCACTGCTTTACAAGAGATCAGCTTTTGGCTGAATTTAGAGAGGGCACTTTATCGGATTCAAGAGAAAAGAGAAAGTCCAGAGGTTACTTTGACTTTGGAGATTTTGAAACACGGAAAGAGGTTCCATGCTACTGTCTCCTTTGATACTGACACTGGTAAACTGAAACTTCTTTTCTTTTTTTTGATTAGGGTTTCTCCTGTATTAAAAAAAATTGCAAATATACCAAAAAATCAAAAAACTACGGTAGTGAACATACTGGAAATAATGCAAAACTACTATTCTCACTTGTAATTTCGAAAAATATAAGGAACTTTTCAATAAATTTAGTTGAAATTTTTCTTTTCTGAGAATTTCAAAGAGGAAAACAATGCTGGCTATAATACTTTCGCGCAGTGAAGGGGGAGAGGGATGGTCCAAAGGACCTCTCTTATAATTATGTGCTTTGTTCTAATTTAGCCCCCCCCCCTTCTTCTCAAATTGCATATATTAGGATTTGTGTATAGTAATGTTAGGTTGCAATCAACAAACTCAGAAAACCTTAAACACTATTTATGGCAGATATTAAATAACTTTTGATTAAATATTGTATTTTGATTTGTTACCCATGCTGTGATGTTCATGAATTCTGACGATTATAATGATTTTTAAGACACTTAGGCCCTCCATACTTAACGTCTGTTGGATGTCTCTGCTGAAATAATAGTCTTAGATTTCTAATCACGAAGCTCAGAAATTCTTAGATATCGATTTTCATGGAGATTAAATTCCATTTGTCAAATATGTACTTAGTGTATACTGATTTAGGTCGATTATACTCGATTTTCATGATTTTAAATGATTGACATTCAACCACGCGTCTATATTTCAGTAGTGGGAGAGGGGATACTGTGGGAAGTAAGTCTAAGGGAAATATTTTGCTATAAAATGGCGCAAACAAACACAAGAAAAATCCACTTACCTCCTTAAAAGATCTCAAATTTTACCTTCTGGTAATTTGTTTATTCACTTGTTGCCCATCATTGTTCACTGTATCTTTTTATTATTTTTTCTATTTATTTTATTTTGTATTTGTTCACTGTATCTTTAATCGTTTATAAGTCACTGTTCTTGAACAAATAAATGCTGTGTTTGGCGTGACAGGGCCAACTTTTCGGTCCCTTTCCGTAAAATCTCTTTGTGATGCCTCATGAGGTGTTTTTTGAATGACAGAGAAAACTGCAGTATAATTACGCAGGAATTCGTCATTTTTGCAAAATTTTGTGTAAATAAGCATAACCAAATAAACAAGTTTATGCTGCAACCTTGGAACCCCCAGCTTTAGGAACTTACTCGTTGTTTTAAGCATAATTGAATTGCTTTTTGTTTTTGTTTTTTTCTTTCGGGAAGTAAGTAATATGTTTTAAAATTTTGAACTACAAGGAAGTTTTTCCTTTAAGCAAGGATACCCAGATACCGGAAAATCTAGTGATGGTATGACTTCGGCTTTATTTTGTATTCGATTCCAGTTATCACAGATAAGGGTCTTAAGTTTGAAGTTAAATCTTGTAGGAAAGGGCTTCAATTTGGAGTCTGTTGTTCTCAGAATTTCTATAAAATGTGATCTGTTTTAGTTTACCAAAATCATATTCGCCAAGTGCTCAGGCAAGATCTTAATCGGGTCCTGAGTGCCACGGACGTGATTAGTCAATAGCGGTTGTCTGTATAAGGAGGACTGGCCCATATAGTTTTCAATCCAATTGGCTGTGAAGTTTTTTTTTTACCTCATGTAAATTTAGGGTTTTTGCTTGGGTTCTGTAACTTTTCGAAAAAGCTTCGAGAAAGCGGATTTTAAAGCTTGAATCGAATACAAGCCCAAACTTTAATATTTTTTTTTTTAATTCATACAGTAAAACAAAAGCGAACCTTCCCGTATAAAAAAAAAAAAAAAAAAAAAATGGGGGCGTAAACGTGAGGCCTTGAAAAAACTTACCTGGCCCTAGGTTTTCCTGTGGATCTACTAAAGTTATAATCACGTAGTTCAGTATTTTCGTTTTAACAAGTCATTATTCCGGGAGAAAGGAGTAGAGGTAAGAGGCTGACACATCTTTCTTGCCCCTGATCAGGGCAAAGATCCATTTCTGTTACTTCCCTTGACTTTGGGCGTGTTTGCGTGACCTATGGAAAAGTTACCTGGCTTTATTCTTGCTCAATGCTTATGCTATATCTCAGTGTATTAAATTTGTAACTATCATTTTTTGTCTTTACTAATTAGGTCTTAAACAAGCTTTGACTATGGTTAACGACTATAATCCACTGATGAAAGACTTCCCCATACACGAACTTTTGTCTAGCTCTGAATTGGAAAAAGTTCGATCATCTCTGGTGGCAATCTTCAATCATCTTCGAAAAATCAGGAACACGAAGTATCCTATTCAAAGAGCTTTGAGGCTTATTGAAGCCATATCTAGGGATCTTTCTAATCAAATGCTAAAGGTAACATTGATTTTGATTATTTTAGATGTTATGAATGATAGTCAGTGTGATATGAGCTAAGTCGTTTAAGTCCTGGTTATGATTATTTTCTACGAATAATCTATTCTTGAGGGTACGTAAGAGGTAGGGGAGTTGTTTGGTCAAATCACAGATATATAATCTTTTTTTCCAAAAATTGTATGTACTTTATTCGATTTTGCCATTTCCAGGAATATACTCCTTCCTCCCCAAATAAATTGGGGAGCTTTTTACGTGTACCATCTCCCAACGAAAATTGGGGTTTGTGTCGGCTCAAAGAAACAATCTCTGAAAGATTCGAGTCGATTGGAGAGCCAAGATCAAACTTTTTTTTTTGCTTACTTTGAATCCTATTTGTGAACAATGGGCAATTTGAGTAATTCGGGGTCTCGCGTTAAAGGGGTAATGTCTTGGGCCTTAAACTATTTGAGAAAATGGTTATCTGGAAATTTAACCCGACACTATAGGGGCTGCGGGTGCGCTGTGGGGGATAAGGCAATGTGAGAAGGAATTGTTGCCCTTCCATCACTTTCGGTCTTTAAAGGGGACATTAAAACTTTGAATTTCCAACCAAATGAACCCCCTTCCAAGCTTCTGCTACCACCCATTCCATACAAAGTGACCGAAAAAAAAAAATTACTGGATGCACTTGGCTGTTTACTAATGCACCGCTAGAGCCTTAGCTCTGAAACGACTCTTTTCTTCTGTTTATGCATTGAGATTCACCAAAAGTTTCAAGTCTATCGAAAAAAAAAATTGTTCACCTTCGAAGCGCCTGTGCTCCTTTGTAATGATCCTGGGCTAAGAGGAGCCAAATGTACGGTATAAACAAAAAAGCTGAAAAACTATTAGTCAATGGCCTATTAGGGCCAAAAAAAAAATCAGTCGTTTAAAAAAAAAATAGTTTTTGGGCCCCATTTACGGGTGGACCAATTTTTTTCAGCTTTTTGTTGTTACTGTGCAATGGGGACCTCTTAGCCCAGGACCTTACAGATATAAGTTTCAAGCTGTTCCAGAAAAAAATTGGCTATAATATCGGCAAAATCAATATATTTTTCACTTTTTTTCTTGTACATTTAGCCTATCGGTTCAAGGCTTAAGGATATAAATTTCAAACTGATCGGAAATTAGTCCCCTTTTAGACCTTATTTCTGAGAGACCTGTATCCTTAATCAGTTTATTTTCACGTGAGGTTACGCTTGGTTGAGGAACCTGCGGTTATAAGTTTCAGACTGATCAGAGACAAAACATTCTCTTCCCTTTTTCAGGCCCCGATCAACCCCCTCTCCCCCCCCCCCCCGAAAAAATTTAGCCTCCATTGGCTCAAGGAACGATCACTGAGAGTTTAAAGTTCATTGGGGAGTCAAGATCAAATATGTGTGTCTTTTCCTATATGAAACCTATTTGTGAATTGTCTGCAATTTGCATAATTTAGGGTCTGTGGTTGTATGGATCATGCCATCCACGTAAGCACATTTGTTGAACCTTCAAAATATTTGAGAATTTGGCTATTTGAAGTTTTGACCCGATGCTCTGGGTTTACAAAGCCTCCTGGGGGAATAAGGGGCACTTTAAAGTGATAGATAGCCCTCCAATCACTTTCCTTCTTTAAAAAGGGCTCTAGAACCTTCTATTTTCAATTAATAAGCCCGCTAAGACATAACAACCATAGGGAATATGAAAATATAACACATTAAATTTCAATACCTCTCTTTCTTGAAGGACGTTTAGTGTTATCGTTTTTAAAGTTTGATCAAAAATACACCCCCCTCCCTCCAAAATTTTTTTTATTGCATTATGTGAAAATTAAAGAAACAAAGGGGAAAATCGTAAAATGTGTAAATATCGTAAAATAGTATGCTAACCCCAAGACCGGTACGGCTGTGACGTTGTGTGGCGTTTTCGAAAACTTCAATTTTAAGCCTATCTCCTCAAAACTGAGCAAGTTAGATAGTTCGGACCGACAATTGATCTTCTGTCTTACTTGGTCGTCAAGACATTTATAAGTTTTGGTTCTTTTCAAACTGTGGTAACCAAATCTCCTGTTTTGTCACGTACAGAAATAGTAAGAAATTGAAGATTTTGATTACAAAATTATTTTTGCCGGACATTGGATGTCCATCATCAAAATTACCTATGTCACAGCTGATAATTGCCTACGAGTCTGACAGGCAAAACAAATTCTAGTATACTTTAAACTTGGATGTGACGGGAGCAGGGTTGCCACCTGTAGCACGAAATTGCTATTTTATTACTATTTCATTATGCGTAGCACATGCTCAGAGTTGCCACCCGTAGCACGAAAATGCTATTTTAGCACTATTACAGTCAATATTTTGACTGAAGCACCGAAAATCGTTGTTTAGCGCTTGAATTTGGGCAATTGTAGCACTTGAGGAACTGACCGTGGTGGCAACCCTGGATGGGAGTCATGTTCTTGCGTCTTTGACAGTACGAGAACTTCTCAGGCGTAATACTCTTATCATCTTTCTTATAAAGGGGTTAATTATTCTTCTTAAAATCTTTAGGCACTTGTATAGACGGATAAATAAATGTTCATTCATTCCACAGAGCCAAACAATGCATGTATAAACCACTCAGCGGAAATGCCTAATGGCAAGTTTAAGTGCACTAACGCGGGAACCATGTTCAGTTAGCTTATTGCAGTGGCTTTTGTATTCTTTCGCGTTCAATAGACAATGGCAACTGTTGAATAGCGTTCAAAAGCGCTTATACAAACCTATTTAATTAATTATTCGCTTATTATGTTTCAAAGCTAATAAGCTACTATTCCTTTTTTTACAGATAGAAAATTCTTGGTATATTTATGTATCAGTACAAGCTGGGAATGTTTTTGGTTAGTTTCTATGGGGTTGCAAGATTGTTATTTTTATTCTTTTTTGCACAAAATTAATTGATGCTCAAACGGCGTTCAGTAGAACATAATACTTACGTTTGTTCACTAAGTTCTTGCAATTAATTGCAATAAGCTCTATTGAACGCGGGGGAAAGAAAACAAAAGTGGTAACCTTATAAATTTAAATCGGGGTTTACATCCTGAGTCTTTGCTTCCTAAATAAATCAGAAATGCTTTATGTTTATTAGGAATTATTTTATGGGCTTAACTTAAGGCAGACCTGATGTTTGTTTTCTAACTAAATGTAAACTGATTTTAGAGCAGATTGGGCAGTGCTAAAGCATTGCCTTCTTCTTCCAAAATCATATTTATAAGTTTTAGTATCATATCTCTACTCACGTAATCACCATATTTTAAAAACTATTTTACTATGTCATCAAAACCTACCGCCTTATTATTTTTCAACCATTTTAGCACCGTCTCTGACATCTTATTGCTAAATAATCCTTCCTTCACTTCCAAATTATCCGAAATATTTCCCTTCTTTTCTATATAATTTCTAATAACTTTATTACGAGATAATTCTTCTCAAAATGTCCTTCCCATCTTTCCTTCACTCTTTCATTTCTGTTCCAATCTTAAACTGGAACTAGTCGGGTCTCACTACTTCCTTTCAGTCTTTTAACATTTAAACAGAATATCTTACTAATGTATTCCATCTGCATCTTCCAGATCTCTAACAATTTTATTTAAACTCCCCTTTTAACCTGTCCCTAATTTGCGCTTTATTGTCTTCTCTACTTCCCTTATTTTTCTTATATCTTTTTAATATCTATTTTGGAAAAAAATTGCTAATAGGCAATTACTGGATACATCCTTCTCAATTTGGATTCATGACAAAACAATCAACTGATCTGGCAATACACGAACTTTCACTAAATGTAAATGACTCATGTGATGACATGCCTGAGCTCAGGGCCGTATCCAGGATTTTTTTTGGGGTGGGGGTTACAAAACAATTTAAAACTTTTTTTATATTCCTTATTTTTATTTTTTTATGATTCAGACAAACATGTTTTTCTTTTTTTTGTTGGGGGGGGGGGGTTCAAACCCCTACCACCCCCCCCCTGGATACGACCTTGCCTGAGCGATTTTCATTAATTTCTAGAGGACGACTTGAGTTTGTTGATAAGTCTCCTGATTAAGTTTTAATACTTTCCTGTTAATTACGGAGTACTTCAAGGGTCTATCCTAGGACGTGTTTTAGTTATCATTAATTTCTTCGATTATTTGTATGGATGATTTTACAAATCATGTTTGCGAATGACGTAGTAATTTTCTCTCTCGCCGTGATCTATAAGTTCTCTTCCTTAATCTTGAAAGTAGATTTATAACTGGTTCTGACTAGTGTTATAAAAATCTATTAATTCTTATTGAAAAGAAATGCCAATATCATCTAAAAAAAAAGGCAAGTTTCATTTTAGTGTCATTTATAGATTTTGAATAACAGACGCCTGATGCAGATACCATTTGAAGACTTTGAGAAGGTAATGGCTCAGTGTGTTGAACTGTTTTCTGTCTGGGATGATGAATATGAAAAACTGCAAGGGATCCTCAGGTACTCGTTTTGTTTTAGTTATTCTTATAGGAAAACAAAAGGAACGACAAAGGGCATCTAACCCTTTGCCATTATTATTTTTTTTATGTTCAGTTGTTTAGTATGATGTTCAGTATTGTTTTTATTAAATGTTCAGTTTTATAAGTTGTTCTTATTCATTTATCTAAAGCTCCAGAAATTTTTCTTCGGTTTTTACTCTCCATGTATATTTTTTAATATTTATGCTCTTTCTCTTTGTATTAAAAGTTTTTAGATCCATTAAGAAATCTTATTTGTGTTAAGCGCAGTGAAGGATAGCAAAGACACACAAAGATCCTCCTACTTATTACCTTTTTTTTTAGCAAATTTTTGTTTCAATACTTTTCTTTAATTCATTTTTGGTAAACTTAAAGAGGGATGGTTTACATTCTTGCTAAGAAGTATAAATTTAAATTATCATGTATTTGCTGTCCTTTGCAGCACTTATGCAGCACGGAATTTTGTTTTAGTGAATTTAGAAATTAAATACGAGGAAATGGAAATATAGTTTAACTTGAAAAAAATTTAGGGGTCTACAGATGTTATAGGGTCTAGAGATTGATCGTTCGATCAAAAATGGCCGGACATATGGATAAATTTTATGCCCAGATAAAATAGTTATAAACTAGTTGTCAAAATTTGACAGCAAAAGGGGATGTAAAAGATGAACCCAAAAAGGAAAAGCTATTGTGTTCTTTAATGCTACAGTAAATACGCACTTAAATGAAGTCGTACGGTTACATAATTGTACCAACACCAAGGAAAGGCGACCAAAAACCGACACAATTTCAGGTACAATAGCAAATACCTGGCACCTGGTAAGGTTGTGACTGCTAGTGCAAGCTTAGAACAAAAGAAATATATCGCACCAATACAAAAAAATGTTCTATTCAAAACATTAGAATGGTAAATGAATAGTGAAAAGATTTTATTATTAGCGCATATCTCAACAATGGAACCGAAATATGCCCCAAAACAAGCTCACTTAGATTGTGATGAGGAATCAATTATTTTGTTTTATTACTATTATTATTATTATTTTTATCTTCATATGCTGACGATTTAAGCTTATTGTGAGACAGAGGTGAGAGTTCTCCTGCCATTTTTGTGGAAAGTGTGGACCCCAGACCGTGTTGATGAATATGAATTTGCATTTTGAAAAGCAGCACATAACCCTTGCGTAAGACCAAAGGATGGTTTTCGCTTGTAATTGAGCCAAAACTGATGGTTTGCCGCTACATGGAGTGAGTTTTTATAGCCTTTGTTGGAGAAGACTGTTTGTAGTTATTCCGGGAAGCTTTCGTTTCTTCGAGCTATGTTTCTGCTTTCAAGTGAGAGCAAGGACGCATCCAGGATTGTTGCTTAAAAATGCATTGAACTGGACAAAAAGTTCAGGAAGGTTCAAACCGCGTACCCCTCCCCTCCCCCTGGATACGACCTTGAATCGAATCTCTTTTTAGGCAGGTAAGGTAGCAGGCACTAGTTTTAAGTTGAAGCTAGACTAAAATTAAAAAGATTTTAAGATGTGCGACGGTTCCTTGGCCCCATTGGTAAAATATTTTTGACACCTTCTTTAGATGATATTTTTCCTGCTGTGTTTAAACCTACTTGTCTATCAAGTCTTCTAAATGTATTGAGGAAAGACAATGAGCAACTGCAAATTTTGTCGCTCCCAGTTAAATAAGAAAGGCACAAGAGGCAGAAAGATAAACGAATGGTGTAGGATCGGTGATTGAGTTTTCTTTTTACTGCAATATATGTAGGAAAACCTTAGCTGTCGCAAAGGCTTTTGCACATTGAAACAACATGCTTCGTCGGACGAGCACAAGAAAAAGGTTAAAGGTTGCGATCCTTCTCAATATTCTACAGTTACGATTGTGTGGATGTGCTAGGCAACAGTCCTAGTGAGAGGAGCCATCAGCTAGCAATGGAAGTAAAATTATCGAGATGCTTTGTGACAAAGATGATGCGTACAAAGCAGAAATCATCGGTGTGCTCAAGTCCTTACAAGCTTCTATGTCTGCAGCTTCGTGTGACGGAATCACTGATGTCTTTAGAGCCATGTTCCCTGGTAAGCTACCGCCTTGGATGTCGATGAGTGCGAAGAAAGTCATGTACTTGATAACTGACGTATGTCACCCCCACTATAAACATAGTCTTATGAAGGATATATGCAAAGCTCACTTTGTTGTTGAATACAACGAAACTACAAACACCTTAAGGGAAAAAAGAGCTGCAGATTAGAGTACTTTTGGTTCTCTTTAAGAGATAAAGTTGTGCGCCGTCATCTGGCGACGTACTTTGTTGGGAAAATTATCCCTTGAAAGACTAATAATGGCAAATAGCTATGGGCATAATGTCAATACAAAGGTATGGTCACAAATAAATGCATTGAAGAAGAAAAAGTCTTCGAAAGAGCTTGTGAAAATTGGAACGCGTAATATCCATGTTGTGCACTTCACAGCCATGAATTTGGCGAGGAGTCATCCGACTTTGTTGTTATCTTGAGGCATTTTGATCTTGGTTTGCCTGCATGATGTTAGGAATTTGAGAATACCAGAAAAAGAAAGGCGTCCCATACAAAAATTGAATTCTGCAGGTTCCAACAAGGTGGTTGACGTTGGGTCCTGCTGTTCACTGAATGATTCATCAGTGGCCTGCACTCTTTGATTATATTTTGCATTACGTGCCATTGGACAAATGTTCAAAGAATGTTGCGTCGTCAGCAAAGTACCTCAAGATTGTAAGTTCCCTAAAAAGGAAATATATGCTTGCAGAACTTGAGTTTGTGCATTTATTGTCTGAGATTTTTGCGGAATTCACAGCAGCGTTTCAGAAGAACGAAGCCCCTGTTCACGCCCTTCATGCCGTTCTAAAAAAAAAAAAAAAAAAACTTTCTTCTCACCATTTTGATGAGACTTCTGAAACCCGACATTCTCATGTCTAATGATGAAATGTCTACCAGTTTGCTTGAGAACTTGGACAATTATTTGCATGACACTATTGTAAATGGGTAGCTTGAGCTTGCGTTAGATGCTCAAAAACTCACCTTAGCAGAAAGACAAGGATTCCGTCAAAGAGTGTGAAGGCATTTCAAGGCAGCTGCCAAACACTTGATCAAGAAGTGCCTCATCTCTTCTAATAGCCATCTCGAAGCGCTTAGGTGCCTGGATCCCACAGAAAGGAAAAGAGCTAGAAGTCTATCAGATATAGTTGTGCTTGCTTGAGAAACCCCAGTTGGAGTAAGTGTTGATGGTATTAACAGTGAGTGGATGTTGCTGCAAGCCGAGAACTCAGTAGAATCAACGCCATCACGCGTCGACCATTATTGGCACCAAATCTTCTCTATGAAAGATGCTTTTGGTGGGTAAAAGTATACGCTTTTGTCGAAGCTCGTAAAAGGTGTGTTGACATTATCGCACGGCTGTGCTGACGTAGAGGGGTTTTTATAGACTGTTATTTGCTTGTCACATGGTCGTTATTAAGGAGATATAGTAACTCGCATTTAGGAAAAAAACGAATGCTCTCTTGCCATCCAAAAACTAATTGACTTAAATCTGATTGTAATTTATTCTCAAGTTTCTCCTTTGATATTAACAATTTCTTGAAACTATTTTTAAGGACTAAAAGGGCGACTTGTGTATCTTGATTTCTTAAGTATGAACAAAGACCGTGCTTCTAGAACAGTTTAATCAAATAGTCTGCATGTGGGTAATAGAAAGGTGCTATATCTTAAAATACCCGAGGCCAGAACATTTTGGATTTTGTGCACTAAATAGGGTTTTTTTTTTCTTCTTTTTTTTTAGTAACCAATTCCACTAAGTTTGTACGATATTTTAAAAACAGTCTGAAGTCGTATATTTTTAACTACAACAATAAATCACTGATTCATGCTGCAAATAAACTCAATTGGAAACATGATTTTTTAGAATGGTAACATAATATTTAATGTATGAAAAATCCAGTAATTTATTCCATAACTGAAATACAACACAAGAATAGAAATAACCAAAAAGCTTAGGAGAGGCATCTGAAGAGTTAGGACTGAAAGGTTAGGTGGGAAATAGACTAACCTAGCGTTGCCAGCTAAGCCCACTTTGTTTTAAATCATGAATAGTATTTAAATATAAAAAAAAATTATTTGAAATAAGCTTTAACAGATTTCTCGTTACTGTCAATAGCTGCCGCAAAATTATTCGATTTCAACTTAAATAAAATTCCTCGTCTAAAATTTCTATTTCTTGCTTGAAGTAAAAATTATAAAATGAAAAAAGGTCTATGACATTTCTTGGGGCGTAGAAAATCAGGTTCGTTTAACTGGATGGAATTTAAAAGGAGCGCTCGCCAGTGAATCAGTCTGAAGTTGCTCAATCTCTGAAAAAGCAATAGTCTCAAAGTTATTATAACTAATTCTCAAACATAAAAGCAAAAAAACATTTTCTGTCTAGTCGATTGATATATAGCAACAGCTGAATCTCTTTAGTATTTTTCTAGCGAAACTTTTATGAGCCTAAATGATTTACAAAGGCAACATATAAAAGCGGGCGGCTCCATTCCCACCATTAGTAAAAAAAAGAGATGAGAAATTCTATGAAAATTTGTTGACAATTTTTTTTTAATGCTTATGTGTGCTTGTTTATATAGTCCTTAAGACTCTGTTCTTTATTGGAAGTGGATTGGAGGTATTATTCATGTGAGAGAGGGTAGAATGTTATGCATCAACAAGTATTTTCTAGGTTTATATTTTTTATCTTTTTTTGGATAGGAGTCTTGTTCTTTTATACCAATCTCACGGAGACAGTTTTAGCCCTTCTTTCTTGCCGAAGATTCATGTATGTGTATGTTAAGTGTGTTTCTATTTCAGGGATCTTGTTAAGAAGAAGCGTGATGAACATATAAAGATGGTATGGCGGATTCAACCAGCACACAAGCGCCTTCAAACACGTATTGAAGAAATGCGAAAGTTTAGACGGCAACACGAGCAACTCTGCGCTGTCATTACTCGTGTTCTACGTCCTTCAGTAAATCAGCGGGCTTCTCCTGAAGCCAATAAGCAATCTCCTGTTGAACAGCCCTTGTTTGATTTGACAGAGAATAACCCAGTTGAGGTATTTATTTGTTAATTATATCGTTCGAATTTACAACCGAATTCTTGTATCCCTGTTTTTTTTTTTTTTTTTTTTTTTTATATAAAACCAGAAACTGATTATATTTTATAGTTTTAAAATGGAAGGACTTAACTGATGGTTTTGTAACTTTACAAGAGAAAAAAATAATTTTTTTAATCTTCACAGGAATAATTCGTCTCTTCAAAGATTTATTTAAGAAAAAAAAACTGTTGGGGTTTATAGCTGAACTAGCTGAAGAGCCTGCTTGACGATAGACATAAAAATAAAATAATAAAAAAATAAATTGCCGCGCAAGCTGTTTTGTGAGGACTGGAAAAAATATTTTGCCTCTTCCCCCAAAATTCTAAGTGTCCTGACCCCCTTCCCGCTAAAACAAGTAAAACTTTTACCGAAATTCTCAACACGAGCCATGAGACAAAACAGAGCATACTTACAAACTACATATAAAATTTGTCGTCTACTAATAAAACCTTTTTATTGTCAAAAGAAACCTCTATAATGAGATATAGTCACTAGCCTTTAGGAAAATAAATGTGATGAACTTCTAATGAAACTTTTATGTAGTAGAGGTTTAACAGAGATATAATAAATTACTAGAGAGACATTTTATATTTAGAAGCATACATTCCTACTTTTTTAATTTATTGTAAAATTTTAGGAAAGCCAAAACAAACACAAGTTTGTTTTCTAGGCCGTTATTTGCTTGTTACATGGTCGTTATTAAAGGTTTAGGAAAAAAGCATGCTCTCTTGTTATCCAAAAACTAATTGACTTGAATCTGATTGTAAGTCTCCGGGGAAACTGTAACCGGCTCATTATCATCATATCATAGTTTTTAGATTAGCTATTGGGTGATAAGTGTTACGGACAGTTACGAATTATGCTAAGTACGGATTGGTTCATAATATCACATAAAATGATGTCACGTGGTTTTTTAGCTAGAGATATTGAAATATTTATTACACCAATCATGGCTGATCTTCATTACTTCCTATGAAGTGATTAGGCTTCAGCAAATGTAACAAATGCATTAACAGCCCCAAAAAACAAACTTGATTTTTTTTTAGGTTTTTTCTATTTTATGCTAATTTTAAAAAGAAGAAATTTATGCTGCTGGACATAGTTTTTATTTATTTTTACTTCAACATGTATTATATTTAATGTACAATTTTTTCCCCTATGTCAATTAGCTTTTAGATGTATTAGCAAAGGAGCTAATTTTGCCCAAGTTCCTCATGGCTCTAATATTGTTATTATTATTATTATTATATATATATAAGTACGTAAATAAAAGTTAACATGAACACAAACATACATTCTTTTATAATTGTTAAAATGCTACTTTACTTAGCAAATGAAGAAACTATTCACAAGGGGATATGAAAGAAGCAATCAAGAGGTGTAATTTTACGTAGAACCGTCTTAGAAGAAAAAGAAAATAAAAAAGAGCAACTAACGACCGTAAATGGCATTACATATTTTCTTAAAATTATTTTCAAAATTATGAGGTCAGACTACTTTAAACATTATTCGGAACTTAGGACCAATTTTTGAGACACTGGGCGCGAAAAAAGAATTATAAGTGTGATGTTGATGATATTGGTATCCTAATATCAGTAACCATGTAGTATTGTTTATAACTATGAATGACGTTACCAGAAAGAAACATAATATGAAAACACATTCCAATAATGAGCCTATAAATCGTCCTAACTTAGGCACTGCCGCGTTGTTTTGCCGAAATTTTTATCGTATTATCTTGCAAGAAATGAAGAAACTGGAAATGAACATCGAACGCAATGTCCAAGTTGAACAACAATAAAATAAACCAGAGTGTACTAGTGAATATACATGGTACGAAGATTTAGGGATTGTAGTGAAATCCGCTTTATTTTATCTAAAGTGGTAATAATTTATTTATTACCCTCCAATGTTCGGAAATGATTGAACGGATTACTGTAATCAAGAAAAGAAAGTGATTAAAATATAATACACAACAAAAACTGACTAAACAATACACCAGATAATGACTGATAAGGGCCCAGATGATTAAAGATCCGCTCTTGATTAAACTATCAATCTCTTTCCAATAACCTTTGCACCCTGCATTTTGATAACAATTGAGTTACTAGTCGTTTTGGCCTGCATAAAAAGTACTTATGATACCTGAAATGCAGTTGAAAACAAGAATAGCCCTCAAATGGGCTATTAATCAAGGCTGTAATCAAGAAATAGCTTTTGATTAAGCTATCAATCTCTTTCCAATAACATGTGCACCCTCTATTTGGATAATAATTGAGTTACTGGTCGTTTTGGTCTGCATAAAATGCACGTGTTAGAACTGAAATTATGTTGCAAGCAATAAAATCCCTGAAATGGGCTATTAATACAGGCTATAATAAAGAAGTATCTCTTGATTAAGCTATAAATCTCTTTCCAAAACTGCAGCTTTTGATAACAATTGAGTTACTAGTTGTTTTGGTCTGCAAAAAAGTACTTATGATACCTGAAATGCAGTTGAAATCAAGAATAGCTCTAAATGGCATTAAAGGCGTAATCAAGAATAGCTCTTGTCCAATTAACCTTTGCAATCCCTTGCCGTTTTGATAACAATTGAGTTACTAGTTGTTTTGGTCTGCATAAAAAGTACTTGTGATACCTGAAATGCTGTTGAAAGCAAGAATAGCCCTGAAATGGGCTATTAATCAAGGCTATAATCAAGAAGTAGCTCTTGATTAAGCTATCAATCTCTTTCCAATAACCTTTGCACCCTCCGTTTTGATAACAATTGAGTTACTGGTTGTGTTGGTCTGCAGAAAAAGCACTTATGATACCTGAAATGCAGTTGAAAACAAGAATAGCCCTGAAATGGGCTATTAATCAAGGCTGTAATCAAGAAATAGCTCTTGATTAAACTATCAATCTCTTTCCAATAACCTTTGCACCCTACGTTTTGATAACAATTGAGTTACTAGTCGTTTTGGTCTGCATAAAAAGTACTTATGATACCTGAAATGCAGTTGAAAACAAGAATAGCCCTCAAATGGGCTATTAATAAAGGCTATAATCAAGAAATAGCTCTTGATTAAACTATCAATCTCTTTCCAATAACCTTTGCACCCTGCATTTTGATAACAATTGAGTTACTAGTCGTGTTGGTCTGCATAAAAAGTACTTATGATACCTGAAATATTGTTGAAAACAAGAATAGCCCTCAAATGGGCTGTTAATCAAGGCTATAATCAAGAAATAGCTCTTGATTAAACTATCAATCTCTTTCCAATAACCTTTGCACCCTACATTTTGATAACAATTGAGGTACTAGTCGTTTTGATCTGCATAAAAAGTACTTGTGATACCTGAAATTATGTTGAAAACAAGAATATCCCACAAAAGGGCTGTTAATCAAGGCTATAATAAAGAAATAGCTCTTGATTAAACTATCAATCTCTTTCCAATAACCTTTGCACCCTCTATTTTGATAATAATTGAGTTACTAGTCGTTTTGGTCTGCATAAAATGTACGTATTAGAACTGAAATGCTGTTGAAAGCAATAATATCCCTGAAATGGGCTATTTATAAAGGCTATAATCAAGAAATAGCTCTTGATTAAACTATCAATCTCTTTCCAATAACCTTTGCACCCTACATTTTGATAACAATTGAGTTACTAGTCGTTTTTGTCTGCATAAAAATTAATTATGATACCTGAAATATAGTTGAAAAAAAGAATAGACCACAAATGGGCTATTAATACAGGCTGGAATAAAGAAATAGCTTTTGATTAAACTATCAATCGCTTTCCAATAACCTTTGCACCCTACGTTTTGATAACAATTGAGTTACTAGTCGTTTTGGTCTGCATAAAATGCACTTATTATACCTGAAATGCAGTTGAAAACAAGAATAGCCCTCAAATGGGCTATTAATCAAGGCTGTAATCAAGAAATAGCTCTTGATTAAACTATCAATCTCTTTCCAATAACCTTTGCACCCTATATTTTGATAACAATTGAGTTACTGGTCGTTTTTGTCTGCATAAAAAGTACTTATGATACCTGAAATGCAGTTGAAAACAAGAATAGCCCTCAAATGGGCTATTAATCAAGGCTATAATAAAGAAATAGCTCTTGATTACATAAAAAGTACTTAAGTACATAAAAAGTACTTATGATACCTGAAATGTAGTTGAAAACAAGAATAGCCCTCAAATGGGCTATTAATCAAGGCTGTAATCAAGAAGTAGCTTTTGATTAAGCTATCAATCTCTTTCCAATAACCTTTGCACCCTACGTTTTGATAATAATTGAGTTACTAGTCGTTTTGATCTGCATAAAAAGTACTTATGATACCTGAAATGCAGTTGAAAACAAGAATAGCCCTCAAATTTGTATAACAAAAAATATTGTAAATCCAGTTTACTGGAATACAGAAATGGTCCGAAAAATATCGTTTATGAATTTGCCGAAGCGACGATTTAAACAATTTCACTTTGAAACAGTTTTGACATAACTAACCTGTTATTTTGTTTTCGAAATTCACAAATTCATCGTCTTAATATATTGAAATTGGCCGAGAATTATTGAAATAGATGGACTATTAATTAGAAATTTGAAAATAGAATCCCAAATTTTTCAAGAAAGTGGCTGGGTAGAAGGGGTGTTCACCACAATCTTGGCATTAGGTTGTTTAGTGTAAATACTGAAGAGTTTACATTACTAAAAGTAGACGTCATTTTTGGGGAATTTTTTGATAGTCGTAAAACGTCAGAAATTCCAGAATATTTAAACTGCTGTTTGAAACTAAAAAGGAAAAGGTCAATCTGATGTTTTGTCTTGTTTTCTTCTCTTTCGTATTTCCTGCTCAATTTTCAAATCTTAAAGATTTCCCTTGAAACCCCTGTGAGTTCTCTTATGTAATATGATTGACAATTTTAGGAGGTAATGCTAGCCTACGAAAACGTCAAGGAGGTCGACGTCTTGGACATTACACGAGATGGAACAGAATCCTGGGAAGCTGCTGTCAAGCGGTATGATGATCGAATTGATCGTGTTGAAACCCGCATTATTGCTAGACTCCGAGACCAATTAGGACAGGCTAAGTCAGCTCACGAGATGTTTCGCATCTTCAGTCGTTTCAATGCCCTCTTTGTTCGTCCGCATGTGATGGGTGCGATTCGTGAATATCAAACTCACTTGATTCAAAGAGTTAAAGATGATATTGAGACTCTTCAAGAAAAATTCAAGGTGAATTTTTTTCTCATAAAATATTAATAAAAAATAGTAATTTCAACGGTGTGAATTCACGGGAATTAGGTTGGCAAAAATGTTTTTTTCCAAAATCTAGAGGGGAGTAAAAAAATCTTGAAGATCAATGGCCCTCCTCCCCCTCCTCCCAATTGACGTCACTGAACGCTTAAAGCAATTGATTTCAATATTGAGTAATTAAAAGAGAAGCAAAAAATTATATCAAGGAAACTAAACTAGTAAAAACAGAGAGAGAGAGAAAGATCGGTTTAATGAAAAGGGGATTTTCTGAAATTTCTCATCTTTTTGCTCTTCTAGTATCTCTGCCAATATCTTCTAAGTATCCCTCTGTCTTATCTTGCTGTTTACTGCAACATATGCGTTCAATAAAATTCATTTTATTTACTTTTGTTATGTTGTAATGGAATTTTAGTTTGCAATTACATTGTCGATATTTACTTGATTATAGCAGAAGCTTTATTTTGCAAATACACTGCTAAAATACTACCGCCCTAAAACATGTTCTAGTTTATAGGAGAAAGGAGAAGTCACTGCTTAAGCAGAATTCCAATAGAGATGAGCATTATAGTTAAGTTGAAGACAAAATTTGAACGGATGAACTAAATTGAACATTTGGTTAAATAGGTTGGTATACCGTGTAATGCTAGAGGTTCCAATAAAAAATTGTTGCAATTTGTTATATGCAGTTTATTTTATACTCCTATTACAGCTATATTTGCTGAACAGAAAATGACCCTTTTTGCATTGAAAATAGTTTATCTTAAAAAATATACTTTCTTCTCCCTTTCCCAGGCATGCCACATATAAATTTTTCAAAAAAAAAAAAAAAATCTCGCCCCGCCGCTTTTGTCCCCCTGGGAATGTTTTGACCACGTTTTACACGCCTTTTTCTTCTTTTTGTTCGCTATTTCCAAAATTGGAGTCATGCTTCGGAACACATCTATCATGAAGTTTTATTTCTGCTATAAAATTATATTTTTGACATATTGACTTTTATATTAATTAAATGGCTTTTTCTGACCCAGTTTTTTTTTGTAAAAAAATGGTTCTATTAGACAAATACCTTGTTATATATCTCGTATTTGAAAACCATGTGGTTCTTATCAGAAACGTCACTAGCAAAAATATTTGGGGGGGGGGAGCAATGGATTTACTGGCTGATTTGGATGATGCTGCTGCTATGATTTCTTCTTCTTTTTTCTACCTACTGGGACCGGTCTTCTTCCATTGATTTTACATCATTTATTTCCATTAGCTCTTTGCCTCATGAATAAAAAATGGACCAAATGAAATAGCGGTGATTGTCGCCACTATTTTACTTACTCAATTTTTTTCCGACTGCTGAAAACACTGGAAGAGGGGGAGTCCCCCATACATGATGCCCCTTGGCTCCTTTATTCTTTTGAGCAATATCAGTGGTTTAAACAAGTCATTACCAGAGTAACCATGACCTTTTCGTTTTTTTTTAAGCTCTTTTTTTTATAATTTCGAACTATTTATTGATTGAAACTTGCAACCCTGGCAATGACTTCATGTTAGCTACGGTTTTGAATTCGTCACTGCGTCTCTTTATTTATTTATTTTTTTTTTTTACTCAGATTCAATATGGTAGAAGTAAAAGCTCACGAATGAGTCATTTTCGAGACATTCCTCCAATATCTGGCTCTATTATTTGGGCACGACAAGTGGACCGACAACTGTCTGCTTACTTAAAAAGAGTTGAGGATGTACTAGGAAAAGGTTGGGAAAATCACTTAGAAGGACAAAAGCTCAAAGAAGATGGTGACTCCTTCAGGTAATCGCTATTTATTTTTTTTTTTCATTAAGTTTATAAAGTATTTTTTACTACTTGTTTTTGTTGGCCTCATAGTGACTTCATTCAGTTTACGTCCAAAACTAAAGCTCAAAGAAGATGGTGGATTCTTCAGGTAATTACCTTAGTTTTTTTCACTATAATTCAGGGTTATAAAATGTTCGTTTTATTACTTATTTTTGTCGGCCTAATTATATTGGCCTCAAAACAAAAGCTCAAAAAAGATGGTGACTCCTTCCGGTAATAACTGTTGGTTTTTATAGTGCTTGTTTATAATATGTTTTTTACTATGTATGTTTGTTGGCCTCGTAATGGCCTCATTGAGTTGTCTCATTGGATTCATTAATTCTGTTTTTACTGCTCATTGTTTTTAGCGACTAAAGGCATTTTTTTCAATTACTTGGTAGATTGAGACTTGATTAAATAATAGATCTGTTCTAAATCGGTTCGGCTCTGTTGAATTTTAAATAAGTCAATCCAGATATTGATCTGTGATTTCGGTCTCTAATCCAACAAATTGCGGATGTTACATTCCAAAATTCCACTTTTTTCTTTGTTTTAAAGGTAGCCTGTTGCATTGTAACCAATGGCCTTTCATGGAAGAAATTTCGATCAGACGTGACTGACCCAGCCAATTTTTGAAAAAATCTGGAATAGTTTTTCTTTTAAAAGAACCCGTGTTACGAATTTTCGCGCAATATGATATTTTCGTGGACGAACTTTTTTGAGTTTAGGCTAAAACGGTAGACTCGAATTTTTTCAAGACTATCATTACTCATGATCAAGATATGATACTTCGTTTACAGTTTGTAAAAGATTTATGTAATTGGATATTTCATAGATGAACTTTATTGATTTCGGCTGAAATGGTAGTTTTCAAAATTTTATTAATACTACCTCATGCACAATTTATAAAAGAAGAGTTACTTTTCTGTATAGATAACATCTTAAACTATCGAGACTATGAAAGCTTTCTAAACAAAAGCCCACTAATAAAGTTCTCCCAAACACACAAAGGCTAACCACAAAATTTTCATGTGACACGTAATTAAACGTTGTGTATTCAGCTTTATAAAAGCTATTTCATGTGCGTTGCATCCTATAAGTTGTCAAAGCATTATTCAGGGAGATATCTTGGTAAATTATTTATTAATTGCTGATTGTTGTTAAATGTAAGTTTGTTCGTTAGAGAATTTCGCTTAATTAATTATTATTATGTTGTTTTTTTATTTATTTATATTTTTTTTTCTAGTGCGATTATATCTTTGGAGGGAGGGTCCAATTTTGCTAAAACAAGTGGATAGGTAAATTCTGTTAAATTTTAAAAATATTGTAAAAAAAAAATCAAGACATCGTTATTCATTAGATCATTATTTCGGTGTCCAATATAAATTAGCCCCTGAAAGAATTTGTTTTCTTGTAAATTGGAGAAAGTCAGCATATTTATACTGAATACGTGTTTTAAAAGAATAAATAATATTCAAGTCCAGTTTAGTTTATTTTGAATTGAAATTTAAACACTAAACAAAGTAACCATCGGGAATTAATTGTAGATAATTACTACTACTACTACTACTACTAGAAACTCACCGCAGCATCAAGCCGCCTGAAGCCAACACAGCTACGCACGCTCCTCATCCATCCCAATCTATTCAAAGCTTCCCTCTTTACACCCTCCCAGGAAGTTCCCATTTCCTTTCAATCTTCCTTTATGACATCCTCCCACACCAACTGAGGACGACCTGCTTTCCGATTAGCCCTAGAGGGTTGGCCGAAAAGGAAAAAGTTGTGGAACGCTTCACGATTTTCCGTATCATCCTTGCGCAGGAGCCATGCTAATCTTCACTGTATCGTTCCAATTTTAATATATGTCCTCCTGAAGGAGAATAATTATATAAGATAATTAATATTGTAGATAATTAAATAAGATAAAAAGGTTGTTTAAAGGAAAAGGTCGACGTGAAATAGGATCAGTGGGGCTATCAAAATTAACTCTGTAAGCTAATTACTCTTTTGCTCTATTCGACTCATTTTCGAAGAAAAACAAAGGGCTAGGTATGAAATAATTCCTTGGCTTACTTGACTTAAAGCTCTTGTTTGAAAACGTTGCCAGCGTAGAGGTAACCATACGTCAGCGCCGTTAGTTGTCTCCAGAGTTTTCTGTCCTGGGCAAGGATTGGAGCTTCATCGGGGTCGATGTTCATGATAGTGAGTCGACCGCGGATGACCTCTGTCCATCTTGTGCTTGGTCTACTTCTTCGGTGTTTCCAGCCATTTGAAACTGGATTGAAATCGAAGAGGAGCCGAGCGGGCGATGAAATAATGCATATTATTTGATTAGAAACGCAAATAAAAGAAGACAACTAAATATCAATAGAACTAATTTTCAAAATAAGAAACAGAACTACTATTGGACGTAGTAATCAGTTCTTTTTCATCTTGTTTTGACATCATCTGATTTTAGGGCTAAACTGAACACTCAAGAAATTTTTGAAAGTTGGGTTAGAAATGTCACACACAAAAACTTTGGTGTCAGCGGACGCATATTTTTGATTGAAAGTTCTCGAATGGGCCGTGCTGGAAGAGGAATGCAGCTTCGACTTCGCGTGAACTTTCTACCAGAGATTATTACTCTAGCTAAAGAAGTAAGTGTCTATTCTTTGTTCTGTCTTATTATTTCCTTTTCTTACTGTGAAAGAAATTTGTTGTCTTCCTCCTTTGTTTCTCTCATAATTTATTTTGCTAAAGTCGTTCTTTGAAAATGTTACTTTGAAAATGTGAGTTCTAAGATCTATCTGACATTTGAAGTCCAAAAAAAGCTACTCCCAAATATTAAAGCTACCACCTTTTTAAGCCCTGAGGGTTTCTTCCTTTTTTCGCAACCTAGGCTCCCTATGTCTGTAGAGAATACTTCTACTCCTTTGCTTTCATTTTTAGATAAAAATGAACCTCTTAATCCATCTCTTTCCAGTAAAAAATTATCCCTTTCCTCTTCATCCAAGGTCTTTGAGCCTCGATGACGCATTTTATGAGTGATCGCGTAGCTTGCATGGATAGCTCTTCTTTTTCGTTTGTCCTTGACTCGTGGATCCACTCTGTCTCTCTATTTGTGAAAAGATACCATTATTGAGTCCACCTTCCCCGATTCTAATTCTTCTGTAATAAAACTTGATGGAATAATTGCCTTTGTTAATAGCCGTTTCTCTTAAAATTTGCTTACTAATTCAGATGGCCTTGATTTTGAAAAAATGCCTAAACTAGAGGCTATTTCCCAATTACTTGAAACTGAAATTACCTAAGTCCTTATACAAAATTTGTGCGCCCTTAAAATGAATAACCACTCCCAGCTTATAAACCCACTGATTATTCACTTGCAAAATTAAGGGGGGTGTCCCTTTCCTTTCTCATACCAAAAGTTGATCCAGATCCCACTTCAGAGATCATAATGAGATACTCTTATGAAGCCTCAAATTGACTCTTCTACCATGTCCCTGAAATTTACTCCAAAATACTGTGGTTTAACGTTCCCTTAACCAAGGGATTAGGCAGGACTATATATTCATTCAGCGATTATTAACTAAGGCCGATTTTGGTATTTCAGCATATCCTATAGGAGAATTTTCTTATTTGGTGTTGTTAGAGGTTTAAAAGTTGATTTTCCTTGTAAAAAGCTCAAATATAAAGCAGCTTGGTAAAATTCCGACAACCAAAGTGTTTTACCTCATTTGCACCGTACTTTTTATACCCTTCCGTCCTCTTCGTGGGTCTACCTCTCCTAGAAGGCACATATCGCTTCTGCCTCTTTTAATAGCTGACGTCAAGCACTCATTCTCGGCCTTAAGCTACTATTTCATCCACTTCCAAACTTTCCATTTTGTGATTTTAGATCATAATCACTAAGGAGACGCACAATTTAAATTCACTCGATTTAAATGTTCTGAAATTTAAGAAACAGATAGAAAATAATCTTCAGCTTCCTTAAATATCCTTTATAAAATGCTTTAATTGATAAACCTTATTTTAGGCCATATGTAATTGTCTCAGATAGCTAATTTGAAGTAAATTCAATTTCATTAAAATAGGTAGATTTCTGTCGCTAGCTCTAAGAGGAAACGTTAAAAAAGAAGGAGAAAATGAGAAATTAAGCTCTGTTAGTCACAATAAAGCGTTAAAAAAACTTTTGAACGATAGAGCTTATCTTGTGGTGATGTCTCCAAAAGCCGATAGGAGTAAATTCAGGTTCTTAAAAAATGGTAAGATTCCTGTCACTACTTAAGGAAACATAAAATAGTAGACAATTTGTTCCTCCCTGTTAAAAAACCACAAAGTTAAGTCCTGTCACTCACGGAAATACTACTACTATTACTACTAACAACTCACCGCAGCACCAAGCCGCCCGAGAGCAACACAGCTACGCATGCTCCTCCTCCATCCCAATCTATTTAAATCCTCCCTCTTTACACCCGCCCACGAAGTTCCCGTTTCCTTTAAATCTTTCTTTATGACGTCCTCCCATCCCAGACGAGGGCAAACTACTTTCCAATTATCCCTAGACGGTTCGCTGAAAAAAACAGTCTTCGGCAATCTGTCATCCTTAATCCGCACAACGTGCTCTAGCCACCTCAACCTTTCTTTCATTATAGCCATAGAGAGTGGTATTGAACCACATTTTTTGTATAGCCTATTATTTGAAATACGGTCAGTCAGCCGGGTACCCAGAACAATCCTTAAGCAATTTCTCTGGAAAACATTTAGCAAATCTTCATCCGCTTTTCTGAGCGCCCATGCTTCAGAGCCATATTTGACCACTGTCATCACTATAGCTTCTAATATTCTAATCTTGGTTTGCAGGCTTATTTTCCTATTCTTCCAAACTTTTTTTTAACTGTGAAAAAACACATTGAGCCTTGGGTATTCTACTTTTAACATCTTCACTGCTCCCACCATCTTTACTAATAATACTACCAAGGTAAGAGAAGCTGCCCACCTGATCTCAATTTTTTCATTACCCAACGTCACCTTTTCATCTTCACATATTCCCAGCGTTAGTGACATAATCTTCCTAACATTAATTTTCAAATCAATTCTGGCACCCTGAACTCGCAAAACCTCTAAAACTTCATTCATTTTGCTCACACTTTCATCTAGGATGCTTAAATCATCAGCATAATCCAAGTCCAGGAGAATGTTTCCTCCCCATTTGATTCCGTGGCCTCCCATTGCCTTTCCTGTGCTCCTTAAGACAAAGTCCATCAAAATAACCCATATAAAGGGAGATAGAACACAACCCTGCTTAACTGCTGATTTAATACAAAACCAGCTGCTAACCTCATTTCCTACCTTAACCACAGCAGTGTTATTCTCGTACATAGCACTAATCAGTTTAATGTATTTGTCTGGTATACCATACAAGGATTAAACCTTTGCTAAAGCTCTTCTATCAACAGAATCGAACGCTTGCTCATAAGCTATAAAACTGAAGACCAAAGGTGTTTGAAAACTCAGGCATTTCTCAATTATTAACCTAAGAGTGACAATTTGGTCGACACATCCTCTACCTTTTCTAAAACGGCACTGTTCTTCTCTTAAAAGTTTGTCTACGGCATCTCTCAGTCTAAAACGTATCATATTACTAAGTAATTTACTACCTACAGAGACCAGACTAATGCCTCGATAATTACCACACTCACTTTTAATCACCTTTCTTAAAAAGTGGCTTAATTAAGGTTTTCCTAAAATCGTTAGGCACTTCCCATTTTTCAAAAATCATAATCATAGTCTTTAGTAACTTATTTCTAACCTCAGATCCACCATATTTAATGAACTCATTTACCACCCTATCAGCACCTGGAGCCTTATTATTGTTTAATCCTTTTAGTACTGTCGCTAATTCTTCCTCACAAAACAAATCTTTCTTCACATCCAAGGCATCACAGACTTTTTCATTTACCTCTGTATCTTTTCCTGCAGCACTATCTCGACTAAGCAAATTCTCAAAATGTTTGGCCATCTCTCTTTAGTTCTTTCCTTATCGCCAATTGTGGCCCCGTTTCTATCTTTAACTGGGCCAAGTCCCGATTGACTACTCCCTCTCAGTGTATTAACATGCCAGTACAATATTTTACTATTATGCCGTCTAGCTGCATCTTCCAGATCCTCGGCAATTTTATCCATTTCACACCTCCTTAGTTCATATTTTAATGCTTTCTTCTCTTTCCTTACATTCCTTTCGTTTTCATATTATATATCACTCAGATAATTCTTGTGCAAGTCCTTTCTCCTTTCTACTAAACATAAATCTTTCTTACTTATATTCTTAGCTGCAGTTCAAGATTTCTTCCCTAAGACACCTTCAGCAACTTCACAGATTATTTTTTAAAATTATTCCAACCATCTTCCACATTATGAAAATTTAAACTCTCAAGTTTAGTATTCAACTGTTCCTGGAAAGTTTCTCTCAAATTCTCATCCTGAAGTCTTCCAACCTCACAACCTCCCGGGAGGTAGTTACCCTTCCGATATTTCAGCTTTAAATTAACCCTTGACACTGCTAGATGGTGATCTTTACTTTTAACATCAATAACAGCACTCCTATATACCCTAGTATCTTGTATTGATCCTGCCAGTCTTCGGTTTACTATAACATAATCAATAAGGTTTGCTGTATTTCCATCACGTGAATACCATGTTAATTTATGAGCCATTTTTTGACCAAACATCGTATTGGTTATAATTTGATTGTTATACCTACAAAATTGCAAAAGTCTGTAGCCAATACTTTTTTCTTTTTCTACACAAAATTCGAAGATGTTAAGTTACAATTCATCCATATTTCTACCATCCTGGGCGTTAAAATCTCCCAATAGAAATATCGTGTTTTGCTTCGGACCCTGTCTATTCGCTCCTGTAACTGTAAGTAAAATTCATATGAGTCACTATCATCTCTGTCAGGTAGTTCTACCGGGGCATATACTACTGTAACTAATACCCTGAACTTTTCAGTCGTAAAATGAACAATTAGCATTCTATTATAAATACCTTCCCAGCCTAAACAAGACTTAGCAGCTTCCTTATTCATCATGAGCCCTACTCCCTGTCTAAGTACCCATCCTCCCTGCCTGAGTAAACAAATTCTATATCGCCTAATTTCATGCTTCCTACCCCTGGCATATGAATTTCTCAAACTCCTAATAAGTCCAGTTCGAATCGTCTGAATTCAATATTGATACAATAGTCATTTTTAACGTCCTAGCATCCCAGGTTCCAACTTTCATATTTTTTAAATCATTGAAAATATTTTCGCCTCAGGAAAAGCAATGATCCCGGATACCAGTGCAGGACGGGGATCACATATATTCTCAAGTCTGCAGCGAAGTGCTTAAGCCGGCTTAGAACCGGACAGCAAGAAGTCCCTGGGACCTTCATGAATGGAGACTTTGTGCAATCCTGTGCCCATCTTGGTCACAACATGGTTTTCAGCACTTGGCGATGCTCTTCTATCAACAAGAATATGCTACTACGGGGAGGCAGCCCATAATAGATAAATTAGCTAGGAAGAGGTTTTTTTCAGCCCGAAAGATATCTCTCGAGTATTTGCTACCACCACCAAGATCTGCGTTACTGGCCGCTCCAGGCAGGCTCACGCCCAAACCCTTCAACGCAACCAGTGCGACCTCCCTACTCACCGGCGCGTCAGCGACGATCACCAAGGATCGACGAGCTCTGCGACCGGCGGTCCGGTATCAGCACAATGCTAAAGCGCCTCCCATTTTAAGGGCTAGCACGGAAATGGTATTTGTAAATAGAAAAAAAGACAGACCAAAATCCTGGGAACTCGTTGCAACTTTAAACATCCTTAATCATACTCTTCTCTTCTAAATACAAACTTCCCTCCTTTGTCTTGGGACCTCCTTTTCGAGGCCCCATTGTTCTTATTTTGCCTCGTTATACGGGGAAAAAACCTATAATTTGAAGAATTTATATTATTCTTATTAAAGCTTTTCCCGATTTGGTTCCCAAACCTTCTTTTCATTACTTCTCAAAGACTAAATTTACTTCTCACATGATGTCAAAGATAAGTATTTTTTATTGTTTTTTTTTTCGTGTTTGTTAATCATGAGGTACTTCGGAGCTATTTAATGGTGGCTAACCTGATTCCTGCACAGGAAACTGCACGCATGATTTTATCAATGCTCTTCTTATTCGTCCTATAGCTTTGATTTCGACTACGTAAAAATTACTTTAATATATGTTGCTATTTCACCTGATTTCTTTTCTACATACTAATCGTCATCAGTCTGTCTATAAGAAACAATTTTACTGGGATTCACCACTTTCATTCAGCGTTCTGTTATCGCTGGCTGTACTTGTTTTGTTGATGTTCTTAAGGTGTATTCTCCCTCTGTTACAAGGGATTTCGCGACAAGCTTGTAGCTGTAGCTTGCACCAAAAAGATAATATACGTATGTTTTTGGTTCATTAGTCTCAGATTGATCCATTCACAGAGATAGAATTTTGATATTACTTCGACTTATTGTTAGAGACGGATCTAAACTTACTTAATAAAAGAAAAAAAATTCTTTTTCAAGGACTTCCAACCAATTTTCGAGATTTTTAATCTAAAGAATCCTTTATGCCAACTTTAAAATTTTAATTCGGTGGATGGATCAAACTGAATCTCAGCTACAGAGTTATAGTAATTTTTTTTTCTTTAATATATTAGAACTGTAGTAGAACTGGAAAACAATATATCGAAACTTACACAAGAAATATAAACCTTAAGTTGTTTGACTATGTCATTTGGAACTAGGTATTTTAAAGAATGTGGTGTCCTCCCCGCCACCAAACCCCCTTACTTTAGACCCCTTTCTTTTCTGTTATATAGAAACCGTTTCATGATTTGTTTGGGTTTCTGAAAACAGTCCATCTTTGTCTTAGAAAAAAGGTGTTCGCCAGGTTTTTTTTTGTTTATTTTAAAGATTTCAATTAGTGGCTTATTGCTAGTGGACTTGTTTTTTTTACACTGGATCCGTCTCTTTCTCTCGCTCTTTCTTATCCATTAGCTATTTATACTATGCTGATGTCCAAGTTTTGTTGGCTTCCTGTCCTACTGTGCTTAATATGCTACTCAAGACTTGTTGGAGCCCTTGCTGCTGACTATGGTCTTTTGTCCACCCATGGCTTGAGTACACTTGTCCTGTTTGGTATTCGGGTCTTTCAAAAGAGTTGTGCGATCAGATTGAAAAGTTGAAAAGTCTCATACTCACGCCTCATGAGAGTCAAACTTGAAACACTTCAGAATAGCGAAACTGGTTTGTTTTTGTTTTGCAGGATATGCGACTTCTAAACCCTCGTATAGAAAATTTATTCTCCGAAAATCTTTTCTCTTAAACATTGACCCCTTTGCCTAGCCTCGCAACCCATTTACACCTTTCTCCGTTCATATTTTTGTCTATACCTACATACAAGAAATTTTCATCCCTTGCTTAGCCAAAAAAATCCTACCATTTTCAAATCCATTTTTCGTTTTCTACCTGTTATTTTATCTGTATGTCTATACTGTATATATATATATATATATATATATATATATATATATATATATATATATATATATATATATATATATATATATATATATATATATATATATATATATATATATATATATATATAATGTACTTTTTGAGTGCCATGTTGAAGATGTACCTGTATATTTTTTCTAACGTCCCAAATATAAGTACCCAGTTGTCGGGTAAACTTGCTACCTTTTTAACTAGCTTTCGTATTGCTTTTTTTAAGTTTACCATTTTTTATGTATAAATATTTTGAACAGCCAACATGGGCTACAGCAAAAAAAAAGATACAGGCTTACTTGTTAAATCTGTCATTCATTCTACTTGTAGATGTAATATATTTACATTCCAATCACATTTTAGCCTAATTAGTCCTGGTCGTTTGTGAATCGCAATTTGCCTGATCCTGTTTATATTTCCAGGTCCGTAACTTGAAAGCAATGGGCTTCCGGGTTCCTTTGGCGATCGTCAACAAAGCACATCAAACTAATCAGCTCTATCCTTACGCGATCTCTCTGATCGAAAGTGTACGGACCTATGAACGCACTTTGGAAAAGGTAAGATTTAATCGTTTACTTTTGTGCTAAGTAGCAAGTGTGCGCTTTTATGAATTTTATAAGATATTCTGCAGCATACTGCAGGATTGCAGTATGCTGCAATCCTGCCGATAAGATACTAGGAACCACAACAAAAATTCTAAGTTTCTTTGTCGAAAATCCTGGCACAATCGTTTTTTATAACTTCGGAGGAAGGCTTTTCTTAGATCCATCTTATTTTAGTTAAGATTATGAAGCTCCTTGTTTTTTAATCATTCTTCTTTTGACCCTTTCATTGTCGTTTCATTTGGGCATATTATTAGCGATAACGGTACTATTTTTAAACCCACCATGAATAAAGTAAAGATCCTGTCTGAGATGAATAATAGTCATTGACTTAATGTATTTACGTGTTAATTGCTGATAATTTCCGCTGAAAACAGTTGGAATGGCTGGAGAAATACGCTCATAAAAATTCGCACTTTGCTGTGGTTTGATCTCTTTTGTTACCTAAGAAGGGCAATAGATCTTTAAATTTTCGCACCATTGAGCCCTCGTTCGATAATCTACAACGACTAGTTTGATACGATCATCCCTGGGGAAAACAAACTGATGCACTTCCGTCTTTCGAAGAAAAAATGCAAAACTATGTATTTTTGTAGATAGTAACTTTGGGGTTATCTGACATTTTTGATTTTATTCTATAATTTTCTTCGAGATAGTAAAATTTGTGAATGTCTTTTACCTCTTGTTCCGACATTAGCAGAAAATTATTTATGCTAAGAACTTCTGAGGAACAAATTAAAATTAATGTATTTTCGATATTTAAACTCAGTATAAGAACTTTGGAGAGTTTCTGTTGACAAGAGTTACTCTTTGCTTACAGTTCTGTCTACGAATTATTTGTTTCAGAGCTTTCTTAAATGTGAGGGAGTCTGCCCTTAGACGGTAACGGCATACAGACTGTAATCTTGAAGTATTAGTGCATATTATGTATTTTGTTAATCCCGTTAGCTAATTTTTTAGACAGAAATAAAGCAACGAGGATAATGATAACCAAAATGGGGCATCAATGGGAACATGGTAAATGATAGATTACAATTAAGCTAATTTTTATAAGGCCTACTACTGTTTTGACCAATGTTTGTCTGCTTTCGAGACACGGGGGCATTCAGATATTTTTGGAACCTGAAATTGATTTCCAGCCCATTCTCCGTCCTTCGCCTTTCTTTCTTTTATTTTACATGATCAAAACTGGTGACATCCCCTTTTTATGCCAAAAAAAGAGAACGAAAAAAATTTGGGCAAAAAGGGAAACAAAAAATTCATGTCCTGTGTTTTGTCTGAAAATTACGCCCTTTAATGGAAAATAATTTAAACTTTAAATCTTTGACATATATTTCTGTTGGTGTGCATGAAACTTAGCTCATCCTCATTAACATAACCCTCGCTAATTTAACGCAATCCTCATTCAACTCAACCCCCATTCAACCCAAGTCCCGTGCAACTCAACTCCCATCGAGCTATTCACTCAATCCCCATGCAATTTAACCATATTCAGCAAATTTGTTGTAGTCGACCACATCTACAGGAAACATACTAATAAATTAAAAGTAGTACCATTAGATTCCTTAGTTTATGCTCTTTTCAAGTGTTATGATCGTTTTTCTCACAAGGCACCTCCCCTCCCTCCAAGCCTTAATAATATGTTTCTCCGTTATTTCGCACCTCATGATGCATCATGTCTTAACTGTTAACCGATTTTTTTCGCTATCTTGGTTCAGTGAAAAGCTTTCCAACTAAAGATTTCAGTATAATTGCTGGATAAAAATATTGTTTGAAAGGATTTTTAAAATGTGGATAGCAATGGAAGGAAACATTATAATCCGATAACCAGCCCCCTCACATAGGGAATAATTCTTGTTTGTTTCAAGTTTGAATGTTGCTTCTGACTTTCAGTTGATTTTTTTTTTTAATTTAATGTTTCAGCTGGCAGAAAAAATTAAATTACTTCGAAGACCAAAATCGATGGTAGACCTTATGTTTTGAAACTGTTTAATGTAAGTAGAAGTTATAAAAAAAAGAAAAAAAGGAAATCGATAAATTTTAAATTTCTGCCTTGATCTGTAATTATTTATTTTTATTTAGTAAGTTAGCTCAAAGAATAACCCGTACCGAGAACATGCAAAAGCCTAAAAAGGGAATTTTGATCGCACAAAATGGAAATTGCATAACTTTGATTGCATAAGATTGAAAATATGATTGCATTTGATATGGGCATATATTTTTTTTTTCTCAATGATTTCACATATGTGAAATTCATGAATTTTAGATTTACCAAACCAAAGTTATTAGCCTAAGACGACTATAATTTTTTAAAAAGGTTTATTCTTAATGAAAATATAACATCAAATTGAGCATATCTGAAAAATCTTAGTTTTAAACCTGGGTCTAAAAAGATACGAAATTTCGTATTTTTCATAATCAATTAAGTAACGTTGACCTAGCACAGAACGATGTGTCTCTTATGTAATTTTGACCCGCGTCTCCATGTTTTTGGGATATTTCTCCATTTTCGGTTTTTTAGTATAGAACGAATAGTATTAGAAAATCAAGAGGAAGCTTGTTCGAACAGGAATAGAAAGTTCTTGTGCCATTTTCGAGGGTCAAATATGATCGCAGGGGAACCATCTCACTTCCTATGCAGGTGCATACCACCAGACACCCTCAAAGCCCCAAGTAGAATCAGATCAAATTTTAGATATTTATCAATCTCAGAGTGGTAAAAAGGTAAAAAAGATCTCTAGGGGATATGACCCGTACAGATCCAGGGGAGACGGCTTCAGATTATGAAGTTAACCGTTCTTCACAGATGTATGTTACTAGAAACGTAGCACCACCTTGTTTTAAACTGGAAATATATCCCAGAATCGTGGAGGGATATTTAAGTCTTGATGGAAAAACGAGTTAAGGATGAGCCTCGGACTGGCTTCCTGCAAAACCAGTTAAGTCAAGACTTGGTACAAAAACGAGTTAAGTTAGGATTCAGTTCAATACCGAGCTAAGTCTTGGTTCAGTTTAGTACAAGGAGTCGTGTAGTGCGACTGGAGGCGTGAAGTGTGCCTGTCTCGCATTTCACATACACCACCCCCCCCGCCCCTGCTCACTTGTTCTTTGAAATATAGATGTTTTTCTCCAATCGGCTTAAAACCCATTGGGTCTTTATGTCGGTAAACATTATCATAGGCAGCGCAATAGTGCTGCCTAAGTAAAGAACGATGTTGGCACAATCTTTTTTTTTTTTTTTTTTTTTTTTTTTTTTTTTTTTTTTTAGACCAGGGCACTTCGTATCGAAGGAGCTGTCGTAGAAACTTAGAAAAGGGCTCATTCGATATAATAGTGCCCTTTTAATAGTCGAAAGTGATTGGAGGGCAACTAACACCTCTTCCACGCCCACTATTTCCCCAAACACATCCAACTAAAATTTTAAGATAGCCATTTTGTTCAATGTAGATGAAAGTTCTGGAAATAATGTCTTTGAGGATGACACTCCCTCCACAGCCATCAGGGCAAGGGTTGTAAGTTATGCCCTGGGGGTATATAAGCTTTTTTATAGATAGCGTTGTCGTAGAAACTTCAAAAAGGGATCATTCGTTTAGAAATTGAAAGGGCTAGTGCCCTTTTTAATAGTCGAAAGTGATTGGAGGGCAACTAACCCCCCTATATTGCCCACCATTTCCCTAAACACACCTAATCAAAATTTTGATATAGCAATTTTGTTCAACGTAGTTGAAAGTTTCGGAAATTAGGTCTTTGAAGATGACCCCCCCCCCCCACACACACACACACAGCCTTCAGGGTAAGGGTTGTAAGTTATGCCCTGGCGGCAAATAAGGTTTTTATAGAAAAATTCTTTTAAATGTTTTCACTTTTATAACTTTAAAAATCAAAATTAATTAAGATTTTAAGGAATAAATATCAGCATATGTATATTAAACTGACAATGCACATTTTTTCAGTAAAATACAAATTATATTCTGACTTTTAGAAAGCATAGAGAGCCCTACTCATATTAATTTCTTTTCGTTTTGAGTTTGACTCTGTTATTTATTTTAATTTATGTTTGTTTTGAGTTTCATTTGTTTATTGATACTGATTTGTGGTAGTTGTATGCTTGGTAAATTATTTGATTATATTTTTATTCATTTTTGGTATAATAGAGTTCTTTTTTTTGAAAAAGCTTATTTTGTGGAAAATGTTTTTTTTTATGAATGTCTTTAAACGAGCAATAATTGTGTATATTTTAATGCATGTATATATTTTTTCTCCAAAACGGTTCAATAATTTTCTCTAAAAATCGGCACACTAACATTATCTGGCCTGAAAAACTATCTACGCTAAAATGTATTCTTATCGCGTTGTTCTTTTTTTTTTATGGCCTGGTTAGCTTGTCCCATCATCTTTATGATAATTGAATTTGTCTATGCTTTGCGTTTCTTGTTGCTCTTGCTGTACGGGGCAAATAATTTAATTTCATTGGTTATCCATTTGAATTCTATTGTATTGGATGGGGAGATTTCCCTTACATTTGTGCTATTCCCAGTTACTCCTTTGCGAACTTGTTGAATAAAACCGGAAGTACTACATATAGAATGCATAACTTTCAAAAAAGGGTAGCATCATAAAAAGGTAGTTTTTCTGATGCTGCCTAATGTGCGACTGATTAATTATTTTAAGTCTTCTTGTTAGGTTAGGTATAGGATATTCTTGCTGTAGCCTTTGACAGAAGTTAAAAATATTGAACATTCAGTGTATGAAATGTTCTTCGATTCGTCATAATTTAAAAAAATTACGTTTTTTTTGGAGGGGGGATTTGTTTACTTTTTTTTTTTTCCTTGTCTTCTTTTATTCTCATTATTGTTTCTGTTGATCGCATCATGTCAGACTTGATATGTAAATTTGCAGGTGAATTCTATGTATAGGCTTGCTAGTTTTGAATTGGTGTGTTCTCTGTTATTTTCTTGAAGATTGTATTGTTTTTTGTTTGTCGTGTGACTAAGACCTAAAATTTTTTTTTTTGTCTCTTTTAGCTAGAAGATAAGAACAATATATCAATGCTTGCTGCAGGTATATACAGAGATGTTCAGACTGTCATCAGTGAGGTAATGAAAGACGCTTTTTCTATTGATCTTAAAGCTGTCGTCTTCATTTTTCTTTTTTTTTCATATAATTAGGTATGTCACAAAAAAAGAGCTGAAAAAATCTCCCTGAACGCTGTCTTATAATACAAAAAGTGTTCATGTTACTACAACACAACTGGAGACTCTGCTAATTGTTATAGTCTTTTTTGACATTTTGACCTAAGAAATGATAAAAAACTTCAAGTATAATTTATATGACTCTCTTCTGGAATAAAAGGTGACAGTCATAAATATTTTGACCCCCCCCCCTAGAAAATAATAACTATTGAAAAGTATTCATTGATAAATGTTAATCAATTAGAATACATTTGTTGATTAAAATACTCACAATTGCCAGTGATGCTGTAAAAAACTACCGACAGATCTGGTGGTAAATATGGCATTTTCTTCAAAAAATAAAAAAAATGGAGCAGGTATTTAAAGTAGATCGCTTGGGAAAATTTTTTATAGTTGTAGGATTGGCTCTTCAAACTTGAAATAGAGGTACCGCATGTGCTGTAAAGGATGTTAAATCAACCTCTCAAAGAGCTGCTTTGGATTCTCTGCCCACCCATTATTTAAAAAGCTTCAATTACACCGAGGCAGAATCTACGAATGCGCCTATAGCATTTGCAAACTATAAGTAAATAAATTTTGGCTCGAACATTTTTTTTGTCAATTTCGATGTATATATTTCTTCGCAAAATATAGCGCAGGCTAAGTAAGCACATTCTAACAGGTTCATATAGTCAACATGTATTAATAAAGTCAAACGTTCAAAAGAATAAAGCGTACAATTTGAGCCCACAATAAGATGTACCTAACAGAAATTTGCTTAAAAGTGGGATCTCAACGCTTTTTACTCTTTTTGTAAATTAAACAAACCAAGAAAAGCTGAGGATTACGCTATTGAGAGGACGAATTAAAATAATAATGAAAAAGAAAAGAAAAAGCTAGGAATAATGACAGGACTAGGCAGGGCTGCCAGAAGGAAGTGAAACGAGTTTTAAAATGTTTAGATAATCTTTAATTTTTTACAAGTTTATTTTGTTACAGGGCATTGGGCTTGTTTGGGAATCATACAAACTTGATCCTTACGTTCAAAAGCTAGCTGACCTAGTTTTTCAATTTCATGAGAGAATTGATGACTTGCTTAATATGTCCGAACAAATTCAAGCAGATTTAAAATCTTTGGACACATGTTCATATTCAGCGCAGACATTTGGTGATATCCTTGCCAAAGTTCAGCGTGTGGTTGACGATTTGTCTTTGAGACAATACTCAAATCTTAATGCTTGGGTTGTCAAACTTGACGAAGAGATCGAAAAAAAGCTTGCTGCTAGGTATGTTTGGAATTTTATTGTACCTCATGATTGAGCTTTATTTATGTTTTGAGTAGCGAGTTTCAATATGTACCACTCGTATATCATAATTCGTATATTTTAAATAGCATAACTCCAAAAGCTGATTCAAATTGTCATTTGGAATTCTTACATTTATTGAAGTAGTGAGTCCAGTGGTGTCAACTCACAAAACTTTGGGGGTGAGGGTAATGAAAAATGAAAATTACCCCAAAAAGGTATTTTTCAAGATCTTGTGGGGAGGCACAGGCTAAAGATCTTGTGTAGTACCCCACTTTTGGGATCAAATATAATCATCTTATGCTAAGATAGCCACTGTCTGCAGACCAATCATGTGGCTCTCTATCCAGACAAGACTCATTTATTAGTACAGAGTTTGTAGTATCATATTGAATAGTAAACGACACAAATCAGTTTCTCTTACAGTCTGATATATACTCTCCAACGATTCTTTCATACTTCATTTTATTGCTTACTGCGAAGCTTTATCTTTAGTGTAGTGACTTGGCTTACAAGGTTTTGCTCGCTTATGCTTTCACGTACGAATAAACTGATTTCTATGTAAGCGGGATTATATATATATATATATATAAAAGGTAAAGAATATGGCATTGAACCTTGCAGTACCTACCGGCGGTGCTGATCTCCGTTTCTTAGCCCTTCAGGCAGGAATTGCAATGGGGGGTTGGGGGCCAACCATCCTGTGCTTTCGCACACCCTTCCTGTTTACCTTCCCCAGATTTCTCCAGGTACCCATTTAAAGCTAGGTCGACTCTGGCTGAGCTTACAGATTCGAGATTATATTCTAGAATAAAATGGAACCAGCCATTTTTGACCCGAGTTATTTTTCATGCTTGACCAACGGGAAATGTTACTTATCTTTTACTGAAATATTCTTCATTTATCTATTTAATCCACTGAGCTTCTGCCCAATCGTCCATGAAAGGATAGTCTTGGAATGTTTCGGAAAACTTTTAAGGAACATTTTGGATATTCTAGCATAGTTCATCGTGTAACTTTGCTTGTTATGTTTGGCTAAACCTCCTCATCCACCTTCTTGTTCAAAATACAGGGAAGTATTTTAGAAATTGTTATATAAGAGAGAAGAAATTCGTTCTTGTTTTTAATTTTTAAATCGAAATTAATGTTTTTCCTATAATCAAATACTAGGTGAAAAAAGCGAAGTTTCTATTGGGAAAGGGGCCCAGCTCATTCTAGAGGGGGTTGGAGATGAGGGAGGTTCTAATTATGGAACAATTTCGTTTATTCGTAGTATTGCAGGGAAGGGGTTTGATTTTAGACTCCCATCCTTCTCTGGGAGACTAAAATTACACACAATTGCAACAAATCGTAATATTCGAATATAAAAGCAATTTGGTAGGCCAAAATCTCGATTGGGCTATTAAACTGATGAATTGTGTTTGCCCGATTCCTACTTTATCAGAAGATTTTTGGAAAATAAGCTTTCTTGTTTCGAAATCAGCTAAAGAGAAAAAAAGATGGATTAGAGTTGTTGTGATGGATTATTGTCGCGGGGGAACCACTGGTGGAGTTTAGGAGACATCGTAAATTCAGTAGAAAAATATTTGAGAGGCTTTATTCTTCTTTAAATAAATACGATGAACTGTCACCATTGCGATAACAAATAACACCGAAGACTATAAAATTTAGTATCCACATTCGCCTACTTCTAACTTCGCTATCATTACCTTAGGTTTTTTTTTTTTTTTTTTTTTTTTTGTATTATTATCTCACATAAATCCCCACTTGTGTGATCCTGCCAAATTTTCGTCTGCGCACTATATGAAATTGCAAAGAAAATAAATAGTATCATGAGCTTTCAGTGAAGAGGAGGGATGGGGGCATAGGGACCCATTCTCTTTTCAATGCACGTGCCTAGTGACAATGTTTCCAAATTGATAAATTCATTCCTGAAATAGTGCACTAGATGCTTCCTGCATAAATGTCTCCAATTGTTTGGAGGTGTTGCTTCTAAACAACTTACCATATATTAATTAAAATGGGAAAAATCAGATTCAAATATAGACCAAAACGAGATAAAATAAATCTGGTATCGGTTACATAGATTTTTTTCTGATCAAGAAAAGATCATTGCCCTTTGGAAAAAATTAGCTCCCCCCATCAACAAGAAAAGTTAAGATTTAAAATTTTTTCCTGTGATTGTTTAGGCCTTTATATTGGTGACCGTAACAAACTACATAGTAAGGCTGGTCTGGTTTTTTTTCTTATGTATTTTTAGAAAACTTTTTCATATAGCAGGATTAGAGTTTCAAAAAGGTTAGGTGGTAAAATTTCGTATATTGGTTGGTGCACCAGCCAACGCTGATATCGTCAATACTAATTTTAACTAGAAAACGCATGGCGTGTGATCACGAACTACTACTCCTGTCTTATTTCAATTCAACTCTTTTCTGACTGCCTTGATTGTAAAATGAAAAGTGCCTGTAGATCCGTATTTATTCTTCTTTTTTGGCATCATGTTGCTGTAATTTCAAGTCTTCACTTTGCAAAGATAAAAAGCACGATTGGCCACATATATAGTCTTCTTGTCACGAAGTTGATGCATGGCTGTACGAAAAAATTATTGTATCTAAAAGAATTCCTTAGAAAATAGCGAATCAACTCCAACTGTTTTCGTTCAGCATACGCTGAAACCGGATTTTAGGGACATAAAAGACAGAAAGGGGTTTAATTCCCTTCTTTTGAGAACCCTTCCGGTTCTCCTGCTTTTAGTACAGTTTCACAAAGAAGATATGCAAGTATGTAAATCTGCTTAATTTGTTAGACAATCAGTAATTTGCGATATGTTCTTATATGTTAGATATTCTTGACCATGTAGGTCATTGTGTCGAGGCGAGACACATTTTTGAAGAGTGACACTCAGATCTTCCCAACTACTATGTAGATATTTACTGTTTTCATATCTCCTTCTAAATAAAACTACAAATCCTGAGAACATTTTGGTAATTTTTTCAAACGCTGAATTAGATCGGGGGGTGAATTCTAAAAATATGTCTCATACTTCACAATAAAAGGTTATTTTCAGGAAAATGAAAGTTTTGTTTCAAGACAAAGTAATTTCAAGCTATGTTTAGATATATGCGAAACAACTGAATTCATATATAATGTCATTCGTATAAACTCTTTGTAAGTTTAAACATAGATTTAATAAAGGACATTTTTAATTAAAAAAGAAGATTATCTAAAAATTTACTCGATGTTAGTTACTTCCCTCATTAATCGGAAAACTAAATAAAACTTTTTTGAACAAAAACTTTTTAATATTATGGAGTTCGATTAAATGTGAGGGTGCTTTAAATGTAAATAGAGAAGATTAATTGGGCTCACTTTTATATTGAATAAATGAATTAGTAACTAATAGATAATTTAGTAGATGAAATGGGTCTATTATTGTTCACACGATTGATAGGAATAAGAATTGAAGTAAGGAATTGTGTCATAATTGGGATTCTACTGTAGTAAAATTGGCCTCGGAATTCGATTAAATTTGGACCTTGCTCCACCATTAAGATCTATTTTTTTTTATTTGCCAGTCCAACATGCCATAAAAAGAATCAGAACTGTTAACGAAAAATATCTGAATCATTTTTAAATGAAATCGAGGGAATGTTTTTTCTAGCTATATTCTTTTTTTCCTTAGGATTCAAGCGGGTATTGAAGCATGGACATTGGCTCTTGAAGGCAAAAAAGACGATATCGATATGACTATAGATACGGAAACAAATCCTGGACCAAAACCTGGTGGCGACCCGGCAATCAATAAGTCAGTTCATGAAATACGTATCACTAATCAGACAATGTATCTCCATCCTCCTTTGGCTGAAGGAAGGTGCAAACTACTGGAGCAACTCCTTGCTTGGGAGGCAATTGTTACTTCACAGCCGCGTATTCAAAGTTCACGATTCCAGGTAAAAGTTTGTATTTTTAACGAGGGATCAATTAAGTTTATTTTCTTATTTATAGACCATTCCAAGTATTAGAATTTTTTTCTTCTATTTCTTCCCATCATGTTGAAACTTTCATAACTGTATATCCTCGCACAGATACGAGATTCTTTGCCTTAGAGGAATTCTTTAGTAAGTTAAAAAATAAATATAAAATCATATATGTTGTAATTTTGAAGAATAAAGATAGGCTTACTATCTGCTTCTCTGGGATCATGGTCTTTGAAATTGCGTTTCTGAAGGCCAACCTTTTTATAATTCATTTCCACAGAATCTTTCACGTCTAAGAAGTAGTAAGATGTTGTCGAAGACACTATAAGATATCTTCTTACATCTAATATAGACCTTCAGTTCTTTCTTGAAAGTTTCATAAACGTTATACCATAGTTTACAAGAAAAATTGGAACTCTAGAGGGTGTAAGGAATCTTGTTAGGAACTTGGATTCTTTAAAGGACTTAATGTAGGCTGTAGACCCATGCTGGAGAGTTTCATTGAACTAGGGGAGCCGTAAGTTCATAGACAGTATCTATACATATTAGCTATACCTTAGTCTATATAGTCTCGGGGGGAGGAAGGGGGTTTTTATTTCTCATACACAAAAATAAGTTAACTTTCTAGGAAAATATTTAAATTGTTTTCTTTAGACCATTCTTTGTTGAGATTCCATGCCTACTGCAAAATACTTGATTTTAATTCTATGTTCTCAAGCTAATTCAAAAGGGAGGAACTTCAAGATTGATTTTGCATCTTTAAAATTGGCACTATTTATTTCATAATAGTTTTTTTTGTTCTATACTTTAACGCTTCATTTCACTTTACTTTTCCCACGAAAGTGAACAATTGCCGTTTGTGCCGTTACCGTATATTGTTTAAATTATATCTAATGAAAGTAGACCAAAAATACAAAACGTTATTTAAATACATAAAGCTACTTTTTTGGGTAATTATGAAACTAACCTAACTATAATAGAACCTTATGTGGTATTTTTTTTTTTAGGTTGGCATTGATAACCAACAGAACCCGTCTTACCGGGACATCCTTGTCAAACTTCCAGGTGGAAAAGATATCCTTAATAGAGCATATAAAGTTATTGAAGACAAAATGAATGATGCCAACATTTATGTTGAAGAATGGTTCAGATATCAGGCTCTCTGGGATCTACAACCAGAGAAGCTTTATGGAACATTGGGAGAGGACATTTCTACTTGGATGCAGTGCCTAAGTGATATAAAGTAAGCTTAATTACGTCTGCTATAGATAAAAGCATTTCTTGCAAATCTTTATTCACAAGATTTTCAATATTTTAAGTATACTGATGTAAATATTTAAGAACTAGATGCTGATTTAAATTTTAAGAATAATCTAAAATTTAGCTCATTCCACAAGCTAGATGGCCTCCAAACTCGATCTGTCGGGCTTGGGAGAGATTTTCACGATAAAACCTGACCCTTCCCCCCTCGAGTCAACTTTCCGCCCAACCCTGTCACACAGTTTAAACTAATAAAATATACATGTACTTTCTTCTCACTCGCTTTTTCTCCGGTTCTTCTCTTCTTTATTTACGCCCGAAGCGGTGGCCCGCCCGGTAGTCGTAGCTCTAGCTTTAGGACCTCTACCGTTCATAGCTGCAGGGTTAGGACCTCTATCTGGTCATAGGATAGCTGGGCAATGGGAGCAGATCCGTTGTTTAGACTTGGTCTAGCTCTTCCCAAATAAGATCTAGGAGTCTCACTTCCTCCTTGGATGGGAACAGCTCCAGGAAATAAATCTCTTCCTCACAGTCTATGAAGAGGTCTTGTAGGGCATTCTTTGAAACAGAAAAAGAAGAGACTGCTAGGAAGGGGAGACAGGGTGTTTGACGCCGAATGCATTTTGGACTAAATCTGCCACTATTGGAGCTTTTCTGGGCGTGGTGGAGAATGAACATACGAAATATGTGGGGAACTGGAGGTTGTTTTTCTAGCTTAAGGGGCAAAAGAAAGTGTTTTGGTAGTTACGTCGACCTGTTGATATGAATAAGGCAAAGGAGCAGGGTGTGGAAAGAGAAAATCGCCTCTAGGCAACAATAACATGGGGAGATGGGTCTACGAGCGAGAGCCCAGGACAAAGGAACTAGGAAAGGCAGACCCTCTTGAACAACAATAACAGGTCAGGTGGCACCTGATAAGAGACCCAGGATTAAGGGGGTAACTGTGAAGGTTCTGGTACATGGAACAGTACCAGGTTTCTTAGGATTTGGCTCCAGCTGTTTTTTTATCTTCCATTAATGGAAATAGGTCCAAACCTTAAACGAGAATAGAAGTCTGCCCTGGAAATATGGTATAGAATTAGGAATCGTAGGCTCTACCGACAGCTTAGGGTCTTCGCTGGGAGTTGGGGGTAAATTATAATGAGTAGGTCAAGCCTAACGTTGATAGTTGGGGATTCCCATTTGGGGAATAGTTGTCGGGTTAGGGACGGGGAGGGCTAAGAAACGTGACAATGGAGGCTGTTGATGGGCCAAGACTAGGTGCCGGAGCGACAATATTTATGTGTCTCAGCTTAATGGGGAGCAGTTACATACACTAGTTGAGACGGAGAGTAAAGTAAAACGGTACAAGTTATAGATGCGAGGGAAAAGGTATCAGCGGCTCATGGAGAGAGGGCTCGTCCATGGAGTACAGTTTAAGAAGGTTACGCCCTTAGAAAGTCGTCCATAATTGGCCCTTACAGAGCAGAAACAGTTGCTTGTTGAGGGGCGTGACTTGCTAAAGAACCAATCTCATGCTTTTCTGCCAGATCTATACTATCCAAGACGGGCTCATTCTCATCATCCTCCAGCGTTTGTAATCAGAAGATGGGGAGTTTGACTGGTTTTTGCTGCAGATTTATTGCACGAATCCTGGCTTGATTCAGTTTTATGAGTAAGTTGACAGGACATACCTCCATCTGGTCCAACTCAACATATAATTGACATCGCTCAACTTCTCTAGTGACGGGTGGGGTTCTTTTCCCCTAACCTCCCCACCCCCTACCTTTTTTTTCATTCTGGTAGAGGAATGAGGGTCTCTTCTACCCTTTTAAGCTCACGCCGACAGACTCCATCCATCATATACCCATGCTCTGTTATACTCAAACTCGAGTTAAACTTCCTCTTTGCAGCTTTTTTTAACCTCTTAGAGCTCCCTAATTTGTTGCATGAATAATTAAATCATCCTCAAACAGGCGCCGGGTTTGAACATCAAATGTCTCATACTGAAGGCTGGATGTTCAAGCCAGATGCTCCATTTTTAGAACTGGAGGGTTTACCCCTTATTCTCTAGAAGTTGATCGTGAAGGATGGCATTACCTGTAAAACCACTAGTACACGGAATTGGCACAGTAGGTACTTCATTTCTAAGATCTGGCAGTTAGTCTCTCAATCTCAAATTGAAGAGTAAGGGAGTGTACGAACCAGAAGTGCATTTGCTCATCGGATTTGCATGCTTCAAGGGCTGGTGCCTCTCAATCTCTTGAACTCGATTGTTTGGGATAATACAAATCGAAGGATCACTTGCATTCTAGATTTGTATTTTAGGTGCTTCATATCCAAAACCGGATAGCTACCGTTGTGATGGGAGGGCTTTTCCAAGAAGTTTGTTCATATAGACATAATCTGCTTTCTTAATCGATTCCATTTGGTTTATGACATGGGTTTGTTATAATTTGTTTTTTTAATTTGCGAATGTTTGATCTTAAAATCAAAACTTGAGTGTGGATTGCAACCCCTCCGGCCAGTTGGTCGCTGCAAACATAGAAGGGTATTGTTATTGCTGTCAACGGGGATAATCTCATCAACTCAGAAGAACTGTTAATCAACTTGTCAATAATATGTATTAATTACCAAAGAAAATGATTTTATGCAATTTTTCAAATATTTGGTGCTAGACATTTCACTGAGTGATTAGTAAAAATCTCTTTTAAATCCTCTAATCAATCAATAAAAGCGGTAAGATTCCACCCTTTGGATCTCATGCTGAAGAACTTGGAGCTCTTGACATGAGTTTTCTTTTATTTTAGTACTTTAACGACTGAAAGTCATACCCTCAGTTTTCATATATTTGGTACTAAACAGTTTGAGAAAAGACATTGATTAGCTAAATATGTTGTTAAAATCATCGCAGAAGATAGCTATTATACATCAAGAATAAAAGTGGACCTAATACAAAGCCCTGTGAGACATAAACATCTTCAGGGTCATCCGTACCTGACAGGTAACCACCAACATCCACCACGATCTGACGACCACAAAAATATTGTTTTATTATTTCTAGTAACCTCCCTCGTAAACCTGCTTTGTTCATTTTATTGATAGGAATGTTTTGGTTAAGAGTCAAATGCTTGTTCAATATTAAACAAGACAGTGGGTGCATGGTATTATTATCTAAGTAATCTATTAATTCCAATAAAACAAAATCCAAACTGACATTTGATAAAGAAGTTTATTCTATCTAAGGAGGGAAAAATTCTTCCTTTTAAAATTTTCCACATGACGTTCTACGATTAACACTAGGGTGATAGTTATTAAATAGTTCGTGGTAACGAACTGTAATTAAGGAGCAACTTGGCTCAATGGTAACCGAAACTCTAAGAAACGGAATTGTGATTCCAATGGATACACCAAAATAATTTTCTGAGAAAATTTACCTTATTTTCGAAAAAAGGAGGAAACAACTCCTAAAAGTCATAGAATCTCAATGAAAATCTCACCACAAGATTCAGTGTATCAGAGAATCCTACTGTAGAGGTTTCAAGCCTGTATCTGCAAAAATGAGGAATTCTGTATTTTTTGCCAGAAGAAAGATTACGGATGCGTGTTCATTTTTTTTTTTTTTTTTTTTTTTTTTCCATGGTTGATCTTATCGACCTAGGGGTCCTAGAATATAGAGAAAGGGCTCATTCGAATGGGAATTAAAAGTTCCAGTGCCCTTTTTAAGTGACCAAAAACATTGGAGGACAACTAGGCCCTCTCTCACGCTGTTTTTGTTTCCAAAGTCACCTGATAAAAATTTTGAGATAGCCATTTCGTTCAGCATGGTCGAAAAACATAATAGCTATGTCTTTGGAGACTACTGAATCCCCCAGAGTCCCCGGAGAGAAGTGCTGCAAGTTATGAACTTTGCCCATTGTTTACATATAGTGTTGGTTACTGGAAAATATACAAACGTTTTCTGTGGGGATTTTTTCTGGTGGGGGTAATCGGGGAGCAGTTTATCTTTCCATGAGGGAAGGGAATTTTCCATAAAGGGGCGCCGGATTTCCTAGCATTATTTAAAAAACGATCTGATATTAAATAAAAAAAAAGTTTTTTCAACTGAAAGTAAGAGCAACATTAAAACTTAAAACGAACATAAATTAATAAGTATATGAGGGAGTTTGCCCCTGTCAATACCTCGCTCTTTACGCTAAAGTTATTTTTAGTACTTTCAAAAGAGCTATTTATTCCAATTAAACGTCCTTTATGATTCAGGGGCTATTCTTGCAGAACTGGAACAAAATTCGGACTTTAGCGTAAAGAGCGAGGTATTGACGGTCAGGCGGTCACAAGCAAATTATATCACCTTACAACAAAACGCTCCCTGTAATAATACACAAAGACTATAGGACTGGTTTATTTTACATATATATAAAAAATACTATGCAGCTAATATTAGAAAGGCCTAAAGGACTCGTTTGCAGAAAGTGGCAAGTCTTCTCTGCTCTATATATGCTGTAACCCTAGTTTTAGATTATCCTTCTTACCATCTAAATACGTTTCACACATAAATAACAATTATTCTACTTAAAGAAACACATCATTGCTGTTCTTTCGCGGCGAAAAATCTCCTCGGTGCAACCTTGAAGGTTGCTAATTTCCCCGAATTTTTAATTTCCATTGGAGTTCTATCAAAAACAGAAGGGACGAAATTTCTAATCACAAAAGAAGATCTTGTCATATTTCGAAATGGGTGTACCAGGTTTGAGGCTCCTCGTGCATTATAACTATGAAGATCTCTATTAAAGGATAACAATTTTGTTTTAAGAAAAAGGAGGTAGATTACAAATTTAAATGTGAAAAATACTAACTTGATTATCTTCAGTCTTTGAAATATAGAGACGTTTATAGAGACAAACCTCTGAATTTAAATTTACTAATATTATGAGCAATCAAAGTTTTAGGGGACAGTTGCAATATCTCCGGGAAACATTATTAGATAAAAGAGGCAAGCTATCTGTTGCCCAAAATCTGATATTTGTCTCTACAAATACCAGATTATCCAAATACAGCAGATTTCACTAGATTGGTATGCCAAAACCGAAAACCGCCTAAGTATTAAGGTGATCCACTAAAGTTCAATCCTGAAACCCGCAAAGCAAACTCGAGTCAAATCGAAGGAATTAATATGGCAATGCTCTCATTTATAAGAGTCAAATCGAAGAAATCAATATGGCAATCCTCTCATTTACAAAACCATTTTTGCCAAACTGAAAATAACCCCACCCTAGTTTTAGATCTATTAATATTAAAAATATAGAAAATAGAAAAATAGTGTGTTTCAAAACTTGATACGTAATTAAATTTACTGACCCTACAAATTCACTTAAATCCTTCCTGGCCTTGCCAAAAAGTATAATAAGCAAAATAACTTGTAGGTAGCCTTAGACGTAATACAATGAGCCTTTTACCTTAACGTCTGTCTGTTTTTAAATTGAATAAATAGCAGAACTATTTAAGCTGGAGCTTTCGTCCAGATCAACCAGATTAAGGCCAGATCATTGGATATTAGACCGGTTTATTATAATTTTATGTAAATTAGCCCTGAAATATGTAGAGATTTGCTTCCGAATGTCAGAAATACTTGCAAGCTTGATCTCTAAGGACTGCGTTTCTCACCTGAATGAGAAACATCATTTGTCGATCTCATTAAAATTTGTTCTATCACTGCAGCACACACCGTAAGTTTTGTGTGATTCGTCCGCTTATAAGCTGTGGACTAATTTTGTCGCACGACAGTAATATGCTATTTGTATCGCTAAAGGCTAATTTCATGAACTTCTATTTCTTCCAGAAAATCGCGTGCTACATTTGACACAACGGAGACCCGAAAGGATCTGGGACCTATCATTATCGATTATGCCAAAGTACAGAGCAAGGTCACTTTGAAATATGACTCATTACACAAAGAAACTCTTGGGAAATTTGGATCATTGTTGGGAACTGAAATGTCTCAGTTCCATACTTCCGTGAGCAAATCCCGCACGGATTTGGAAGAACAGAGTCTTGAGGCTTCATCGACTGCTGATGCTGTTGTTTTGATCACGTATGTTCAGTCTTTGAAGAGGAAGATGAAAAATTGGGAGAAACAGGTAAGATATTTTCTATATCAAATGGTTTAACTGTTTGATGGCTTTGCATTAACACTTCAGTTTTATTTGATTCATCTTTAATTAAGATTTTTTAAGTTATATCTGCATAAGTAGTCTAAAAATATGATCACTAACAATAGCTGAAGACCACCATATAAACGATCTGGTACCCAGGCATTTCTAATGAGGAGTTGCATAAACTTTAATACGTCCAAAAAATGTTTCCCTGTGAATATCTTCTGAAGGGGGCTCTCGACGATAAATACAATCTCTTACTAAAAACTGCCTGGTTAGAAACCCTAGAGGGTAGAAAAAAAAATGTCCATTTGAAAATGCAACAAACGACCCTCACACTGAAAATATTTCCTCTAAAAGACTCTCCCCTCAGAATTATTTGTCCTGTAGTGATCCTCAATATGTTTTGTCTCCCCCCCCCTTCCCAAATCCATTGCCTTACCCCAAAGTTTATAGAAAAAAAATCCCTGTGCAACGGAACCATTACCATAGTTTTCTCATTTTTTCCCTCCCTGATTCCTCGGTTTTTTTCCTTAATACTGGTTCTTCCTTTTCACCATTTGCATGTCTTTTGACGCTTCACTCTCGTTGATTATAGAATTTCCGAAATTTTCTTAAGAAGTCCCTGTATTCTAACCTATATATGTTTTTTAATTTTTTTATTAGATAATGTTCGCGGCTAGATTTCGAAAAAGTTACTGTTAAAAAGGATCTAGGAGAGCAAATAAAGATGCAATGTTGGTAGTCTAAGCTTTCCACCCACCTTTACTTTTTCAGAAAAAAAAAATTGGACCATCCAATTCTGCGTGTAAATCGCGTCAAAAATTCTTTTGATTTACCATAAAGTTAGAGGCATGTTGTCAATCGAATAATGGGTTTCTGTTAGTTCCGAAACGCATTTAGATATAATTGTTAAATACAACATTTGGAGAAAAAAAAAATTTTTATTTTCAAGTAAAACAAAAGCAGTTGAAAATTGACCCAGATTTTATTCAAAGCGTGATTTTATCTCTTTTAATTTGAAATTGTCAGACTCTGTGTAACCTAAAAGCCTTGCAACTTGGGGAAAATCTGTGTAATTTTGTTTAATCTACTGTACAATTTCTAATTTTTGTAATAAGTTTTCTAGTTTTCTAGTTTTGTTCCTTTTTTGTATGCCTTTAGGGTGTTCTTTGGATCCCTTTTTTTATGGACTTGTTGTCTGAAATATTTACCGATTTAGCTACAAAAGTTTAACTTTGGCTGTAAAAAAAATTTTGGGGAACATATATTTGTATATATTGAATATTTTACTGAAGCATATTTATATGGGAATGCATTTGTTGATCATTTACATTATTAAAAAGCTATTGACATATGGTCGCGTCTTTGTTTGTTGTTCTTATAATAGGAGTCCCTGAGTAAAACTTAATGGCAAAATGATATCTTCCCTATATCTTGGCTTTCGTTTTGTAAGGTAAGCCTACTGATGTACGATCACCTCTGCTGTTTGGGCACCATTAAACGTTGACTTGAACAAGTCAAATCTTTCCCTGGGGCGATTTGGGGCATTGAATGGCGTTGATATCCTTCCAGTATGGACATCATTTTCAGTAGATTTGTGACTAGATTTGGAACAACTTAGTTAATTTTACGTTCTGTTTGATACTTTCTAATACCATTCTGTTTGACTAGTCCTCATCGTAAGTCCCTTGGTCAGTTTAGTATGTTTCATGCTAACAAATAATTCCGAGCCGAAAATTTCAGTTATATTTACTATCGTAAAAGTCACACACATTAAAAAAAACGTGGAAGAGCTGAAAAAGGTCTATTTTTAATTAGTTTTACAGTTACATAAAAAAAGCATTTATGTATCTGTAGACAGAAGAAAAAAGAAGCTTGGTTATTGTTTTTTTAACAAACCTAGTATAGATTTATGTAAACAAATTAAATTAAAAAGTTTGTATTTATCTTTAGATTATAATTGTTTTATTGGAATAAGGTAGATGAAAACAAACCTAAACTAAATTGAATTCCAAAGAATCACTCACTATTCCAACTCTATTTCAAGTTTCTTTATCCAGCGTTACATATTCATATAATTTTATTCAGAAAAGGTTTTGCGCCATTTTTTGTACCCTATGATTAATCTTACAGGTGGAAGTATTCAAAGAGGGCCAGCGTATCTTGGAAAGACAACGGTTCCAATTCCCTAACCAATGGCTGCACGTAGACAATATTGAAGGTGAATGGAGTGCATTCAGTGATATCATGAAACGGAAAGACAATTCCATTCAATCTCAGGTAAATATTTATAAAACTATTGATATTATTCATTTACTAAGATGCTCGAAAATAATATTTAAGCTGGCCTAGTAGCCTAGCATGCACGGATTATGTTTGCAGAGAATGCACACACAATACTTCACTGATACTTTTTTTTACACTGTATTTATAAACTTGTTCAAATACACAGTTATCCTATATAATTCATATCTTAGTTCCCAAACCAAAGAACACATCTCATGTTATTATTACTTTTAAAATAAAAGTAAAAATAAGGTGTCATCTTTTGAAAAACGACTATCAAAGAATGAAGAAAAGAAAATTGACCTCTACAACCGTGACCGGGAAAAAACCCTTTAAAGTGTTCTCGTGAGCACGATCCACTGTTTTTTTTTCAATCGAATGAGATATGTAGAGATCATTTCACATTGACACTAAATTATTTTTTTTCTAGTAATTAGGAATAAAAGATCAATAAATCTTTCCATTGATCATAAAGATATTTATGACCACAAATATGTTAGATATTTATGGTCAAAAATGATAATATATAAAAAAAAAATCGAAAAGTATTTTGTCCGGACAGGAAATGTAAATCAATAGGTTTCATCCATAGAAAAGGAGACATCGGTGATGCACAGCATGAACTAGCTTTTTTGTGTTTTGAGAAGGGGGCTGAAAACCTCGGGCAAGGTGTTTTTAACCGTATGGTAATTTAATGGTGTTCTTTTCATATCGATCCAACGCCATTTTGAGGCGAAATACGGAAATAATATCCAAAAAAGTGTTTTTTTTTTTTGGAAAATTGCATCTTACTTTAATACTATCAACACGAATTCACAAAAAGCAATCAAGTATTGGCAATAGGTTTCGAATGATTCATTAATCAGCTCACTAGTTCTACGATTTTCCGATGTCATGCTAGTGGTAGAGGGAAAATATGGGATGCATCCTTGTCCTCCAAGGTAAAATGTGAATTTTTTTCAATGTTTAATTGAGTCTGAAAACCTCTAGTCAAGGGTTTTCAACATGATGGTATCTACTGTATACTTTTTATTGATTTGTCACATTTCGCTAGGGCTTTGAAACTATTTGTCAAAATTATCTTCTTTTTATGCGTTATTACTTTTTGCTTTTAAGTTTAACAGGAACAATTATTGCCATTCTTGAATCTTTGTCAAAAGATATTTTAATGGTTTGTTCATCAAAGGCTATGGTATGTTCTTTACAGTGTTGCAGCTATTGCTGCAACCATAATATGTCAAAATTGTATGAATATATCCAATGTAGATTCATGTTTTCAGTCTCAATAAACTGTTTTGTGGTTTTAGTAGTAAATTATGACAAACGACCTTTTGACGAAAAAAAGGCAAAACTATTATCCACAAATTATTTGAAGGCGATGTTGTAGCCTACCTTGAAGAATCGTACTGTCTCTTCCATTATAAACAATTTTGGTTTTTGTGGCCAAACTGTTTAGAATTGATTGGGTGGTCTTACCATAATTTGCGGAGCTTTTATGAGATTTTCGAATAAGCGACAGAAAACTAAAGGCCGACACCTACTTTCCGGAAATCTTATCCTGTTTTTGCCTAAAGTATTATCTTTAGACTTAATGAAACGTACATAGTTAGAAATTGTAAATTTTATTTTTCAATTAAACGGAGCAGTTTCATATATATATATATATATATATATATATATATATATATATATATATATATATATATATATATATATATATATATATATATATATATATATATATATATATATATATATATATGATGTTTATGATATTTTTTTATGAGTTTATAGTTAGATAGATTGAGATGATGAAATAGTGTACGTCGCTTATCATATTTTTGCATATTATCTTTAGACTTATACTACATAATTAGATTGTATTTATTTTTATAGAGAGTATATATATATATATATATATATATATATATATATATATATATATATATATATATATATATATATATATATATATATATTATATCCCTGTGGTGCTACCTCTTTTGATTGAAAACCTTGTCGACACAGATGGCATATTATTTAGGATGCAGGTAATCTGAATAGACAGTGCTTTGCTTAACAATTGGTAAAAGATCAGGTTTTTCTTTATTTTAAACTAGCCTCTCGTCAGATTTTCTAATTGTTGACGCATTTAAGATCCTCTATTAATTAACCAAAACATCAAAGAAGTATCATTTTAGTATTTTGTGCACTTTTGTCGGCTTTGGGAAGGACAGCCGACGTTGAGGCTCGCAAAATGATTTTGAAGGCATCTTAAACAAATGGCCTTAAAACAAATGTCCTTTTTGCAAATTTTATTTTGTCCGTAGTTTAACAGGTTACGCTTGCCAGGGAATATATTTCGATTTTTATAAATTTAGAATTTTTAACTCCTTCACTATTTGTTCGGGCCCAATATCGCGAGTTATTCTTTAGGGAGTATATATGCACTAGTATTAACCGAATCTTTAAGATGTTAGTTGGGTTTCTTACTCAAGGAATTCGACAAATCTCAGAATAGTAAACATAGCTCAGTGTATATAGTTCAGTAACAAACATAGCTCAATATTCTGATGTGTATTATTTTATCCTGACTTCTTGAAAAGTCGGAAACCCGATGACTTAGTTACAATGCAAAATAATATTCATGCATAGAAAAACTTCTGACTGGAACAGAGAGAGAAAGAGAATAGAGAAATTCAAACTTTTGAAAGAATTTTTTGTATGATCTTCTTTTGCAATATTTTTTATAATATAGTTCAAATTAAAGCTGAAATAAAAGGTATCCATATTTTTGAACTCAATATTGTAAAAAAAAAAAATATTTGAGGATTTGACGAACAGATCATGCTTCTTGTTTTTTATATACTTTTTTTTTAGGATCAGATACTTAAACAGGAATGGCCTTTGGAGCTTATTCCTTTAGTGTATTAAAACGACCAAACGCTCGAGTCTGGTTTCATCTTTTTCTTTTTAGTGCAAGTTTCTGCTTATTTGTTTTCCTTATTTGTCTATGTATAGCTTTATGATTTGTTTTGTATTTTCTGTGCCGATAGAAATCGGTAGAATTGCTCTTTGCACCTGTTACATTGGTATGTGAAAGCCTGAGTCAAGTCAAGTCTGGCTTTTGAGGAATTGTTTTCAGAAAAGAGCTTGCCATAAAGGATGCTAATTTCGTGTCTAAGCACACATTGCGTCACATATTATGGTTAAGAATCGTAGTTTTTCTCCTTTTTTTCTCTCTCTTTCAATGTGATGTGATGTTAATCTACTGGATGTTTCGGTGTTGCTTTGTTGCTCATCCTCCCAATTGATCGACCAAATACCTTTTCGCCTATTAATTTATTTCTTCTTAAGGTATTGCAATTGCAACAGAAGATAATTGCTGAGGACAAAGCAGTCGAAACAAGGACGAAGGATTATCTTCAAGAGTGGGAATCTAATAGACCAATAGAAGGATCAATGCGTCCCCATGATGCTTTGCAGAAGTTACAACTTTTAGAGGCCAAAAGTCAACGTCTTGTTGAAGAGAGAGATCGTGTTGGAAAGGCGAAGGAGGCACTGGAGCTTCAAGACACTGGTATGCTCCTCTTTAGTTACCTTTACATGGCAATTTGCTCTATTAAGTAACTTTGAGAAGTCAAATATTCGGCCACATTTTGTCTTAGCTGACCTTCTATACCAATCATTTCAAGTGGGTCATGCATAATTTAAGTATCGTTAATTACCAGTGCATTCCTGCCTTTGCTTGAACAAAAATATTTAAGTCAACTTATATATTGGCAGTGCTTCTTGTCTTTAAAGGCTTTTTTTTAATATAATCCTTCTACTGAGTTTTCTTCTGGATATCCTTTTTCCATATACGTTTAATCTAATAGACAAACTGCTATAGTTTCCATCTGAATGTTATTTTTGTTTGCTTCTTATAAAATATTGTTTTAAGTTGTTTCACTATGTTTTTGCTCCAAAATAGATTTATTATTACTCTTAATAGGGGATATATTCTCATTTATATCATGGCTAGAATATAACCTGTCGGTGACCAGCTACTGACTTTTTTTTTTTTTTTTTTTTTTTTTTTTTTTTTTTTTTTTAAGTTTGAAAGTTCTTGAACATTAGATAATTGATACTGTAAAGCAATCTAATATATACTTTTAATCTATTGGTTATAACAACCCAATTATCAAATATTCATCCCTTTTTTAAGTGAGAAAATATCAATCTATGTCTTTTTGGTATTCGTTTAATCAAATAGCTTTCGTAGCAAACAAGACTGAACGCTAAATTATGCTATTTTTACATTCATTTAAGAAATTATGCAAGTTATTCTATGTTTACATTCATTTAAGAAAAAAAAATATCACTTATTTAATGCACTAACAAAATATGGTAGGAAGGAATTTGCAAATCTGTTCGTTCGGCACTTGACGGGTTGTAGTCTGTTCTGATGCCTGGTGTGTTTGGGGGTCGGTGCGGTTGGAGGAAGAATTGAGCAATGTTTCTCGTTTGACATGAGTGATTTCCCAAATCTCATTATCAAATCATGTCTTCGGACCAACAAAGTGAGCAAGCTCATAATCCGAAGGGCATGCTCGTAACTCTCATACCTGGGTCCAAGAATTATTTTAGTAGCACGTTTTTGAGCGTCTTCTAGTTCCTCTGACATGTACGCAGTGTTTTGTGCTTGGGGACCCCAGACAGGACAAGAATATTCAAGGATTGGCCTCATGTATGTCGTATAAGCCAGTAAGAGCTGACGATCTGAGAAACCCAGCCTTCGCATACTCGTTAGACTTTGGATTGAGTAGTGTCCTATGCGCACGATATTGTCTACGTGCAGTTTAAACGAGCAATCGCTTGTAAAAATCACGCCTAGTATTGTCGCGGACGAAACAGTTGGAAAGGGAACATCTGGTATTGTAATATCTCGTTTGAACGGGTTGAAGCGTAGAACTTTGGATTTCTGCTCTTTCAGTTGCAGGCTATTAGATTTACACTGGTTAACGAAGTCCGAAAAAAGTGTTGGTTCGAACTGCTGTTTTGCTACTGCGTTTTCTACTATGTATTTGAGAAGCGAAGACAAGTCGTCAACGAACTTGAAACGCTCCTCAAATTCTGCAAGGATTTTATTGATGACTGCAAGGAATAAAAGGGCAGCTAGTTTCGTTCCTTGAGGACAGCCACAAGTTCGGTCCACTCAGATCGGATATCATCGGCAAATAACGGATATACCGATTGCCGTCGCCCTCGCAGAAAATATCACTAATAGCAGCAATTTTTTCCAGCTCCCATCTCTTTTAGATTTGTCAGTGCAATGAGGTGCTCTATAAGGTCAAATGCTTTCCTGTAGTCTGCCAAAAGTAAATCAATAACACTACTTGGGCTGTCCAGCCACTAAACTATCAAATAGTACATCTGCACTAGGTATATTGTCGTGCTACTGCCTCATATACAGCCATATTGGTAAGTGTCTATTGAGGGTGCAATCTGCTGTAATAGGGCATGGTGGATAAAACTTCGGCCACTTTAACCAAGTTCGGAGTTATGGATATAGGTCTCAGCTGGTTGAAGGACTGGGATGCCTTTACTTTCGGAAGGACCCGCACATAGGCAGCTTTCCACAGTTTTGGGAATGATTGTTCTCAGAAACACTGATTTATGATTGATGTCATGGGTTTGGCTAGAAAAGGTGAGTACTCTTTCAGTAGCTTCACAGGGAGTTCACCTGGGTATGTGGCACAGTTGTTACGTAGTCGTTCAATTTCACGGAAGACTGATATTTCGGACACTTCAACAATATCATCGGCACTACAACTATTGATGATATTGCTCATCTGTTCGTCATTTATGGTGGGTTAAGAAGTGCAAATTTGTGTAAAAAACTCGTTAACATCTGAGGCTCTGATTAAACTCTCGTCTATGCTGCTGATTCGTACTTCAGTCCCCTTCTGTTTCCCAGTAAGCCTTTTACTGCGTCGTGCCACTTGTGGGAATCTGACTTGAGGAGTGGAGCTACTTTTTCCGGTACACACCTTTTCCTAAATACGCGGAGGGCTGAAACGACTTTTTCTCTCAACTTGTTCCCTCCAATACTTCTCCTACAGCATGGAGATTGCATCGTTTTTTGATCATTATTTTGAGCTCTGAGTTTAGCCAAGGCTTTTCTGTTTCACAGACCAAGCGCATTTTGACAGGAAAGAATTCGCTGTATTTTTGTTGCAGAGTCAAATATAGTGCCCCGACCTTTTCATCGATGTTAGTTATAGCACAGATTGTGGCAAAATCGAAGTTCGCAATTCATCTGCCAAAGGCTTGGATGGAGCTTTTACTCAGTGGTCTGTACAGTATTCTAGTCTTTTGGTTTAGGCATACGGTTTCTGTTCTTCGACTTCCAGCATAAAATGTTGTGATCAGATTTTGAAAGTGGTCCTAAGGAAAATGGCGGTTCATAGTACGCTTCGAGATTTGTCAGTATGAGGTCCAGTATGCTTTCACTTTCATGAGTGGGAACATCGACAACTTGTTTAAGGTCCAACACACGTAAAATCCATTTTTTCTCGGTTAAGTTGAAGTCTCCTGCTATGATAACTGCTGGATTGTTGTACTGTTTTCGAAAACTGTCAACTTGACATTGCAGATACGTCACTAATTCTCGCCTATTATGCGCACCTTCTGGATTGTATATCGCTGCTATTATGATGCATGAGTAAGTCCTTGGTAGCCCCTTCGGCTTGCACCAGAGCCAGATTGTCTCGTGGCACGAATCTGAGGGGATACCAAGTTGTTTGCATGGTAAGTCCTCGCGGCAATAGATTCCTATGCCACCTTCACGTCGGTTGCCCTCTCTATTTCGTCTGGTATTAAAAAAAGTTCAGATATCCTTTGATTGCACCTGTTTCGGTTGTCACGTCCCAACATTCAGTAACTACTAGTAATGGTACTAAGTTTTATGTGCAAACAAGTTCAAATTCATCAACCTTTTTGGTTAGAGACCGGGCGTTGCAAAGAATCAGGTTTGGAAGATTTGTCTTGGCATTCAGCTTTACAGGTTTTAGTACGGGAGGGGAACTATTCGAGGGGAGGTGGTCCACAGGATTATCAGGAGAGTAAGGTCTCAGGGTTGGCATAGGTGCTGAATACTCTGTAGTTACTACACATAGTCAAGTATTAGTTATTTCTTGGCCTTTTGATTCTGTTATTGTTCTGAACTATGGATATCACCGGTATACAGTGGTAACCACCATGAAGTACACAGCGCTCTCTACGTGCTTGGACTCTCCTGCCTGCACGTTTCCCACGCCGTTTTCCACTCCGCTTTGCTTTAGATTTGCGCTGAACGGGCGTGACATCTTCGCTAGGTTTGTATAGTTGGTATGCCATTAAATTTTCGAAGATAGATGACGCTAGCGGTCCAGAACTGAAACGCTTGCTTTTCAGAAAGCTTTTCGGGCTAGCGTCGGCTTCTTTTGCTGTCAATTTTTATAAATAAATGTAGCACTATAGTCACTGCATAAATGGTTGAAACGATCTTCACTCAGGATGAGCTACATCTCCAACACAAACAAGCTAAACTAAAGTAGCATGGTATGCATAGCTTCAACGGCGCAACGCTATCTACATTTTATGACTTTAACTCTACAAACGTTATCGTTTTATGATAAGATTGCAAAAACAATTTTGTTCAGATGGAAATAAAGATTGGAGATCTATGTCAAAAATAGTCGTAATTATTCTTCATATAAGGGGATAGGAGGTTACCCACCTCTACTCTCTGTTCTTTGCGTAAAAATTTTAGTTTCAATTTGTTTTGTTTTTGTTTTTTTAAGCAAAGACTAAAACAAAAAAGAAGAAAAAACTAGAATCGGGTTTCACAAGGCTAACGAAAATACTGAATGAAACAAAATGAATATTTTGGAAGAACAACCGCTTCCCTTCTTCAGCGTTATGAGAGAAAGCTTACATTTTATGAGCGAAAACGTGGAAGATACAAGCCGATAAAATAAAAAACAAAAACAGTGTAGAGATCAAATTGAAAGTAAACCGAAAGTGGAAGTTTTTAAAACAACCTAACAACGCGGACAGAATAAAGCAACAACAGATAACATTAAGATTAACAGAATTAAAAACATTTTTATTCTAAAACATTTAATTTGTTTTCTCAAAACCTCAAGAATGAATGCTCCAAAGTTAGATCAGTAGAAAAAAGTTTTTTTTTTATCACAGTGAATGGTATTGTAAACCAAAGACTGGCAGGATCTATGCAAGATACAAGGGTATATAGGAGTGCTGTTATTCATGCTAAAATTAAAGATCATCATCTAATAGGGTCTAGGGTTAGTTTAAACCTAAAATTTAAGAAGGGAACTACCTCCCGGGAAGTTTTGACGTTGGTAGACTCCAGGATGAGAATTTGATAGAAAATTTCCAGGAACAGTTGGAAACTAAACTGGAGAGCTTGAAATTTGACAATGTAGTAGCTGGATGGAGCAATTTTTAGGAAAATACATTGTGAAGGCGTTGATGGTGTCTTGGGGAAGAAAGTTACAAACGCAGCTAGGAATATTAGTAAAAATTCTCTTTGTTTAAAAGAGAGAAAAATAGGCCTGTACAAGAATCCTTTGACCGATGGATTATATGAGAATAAGAGGAATGTAAAGAAAGTGGAGAAAGCATTAAAATGTGAAGTAAGGAGGTTTGAAGTGGAGGTCATTTATGAAATTGCCAAAGATGCAGTCAGAGGTCATAATACTAAAATGTTGTGCTGGCATGTTAATAAATTGATATTGGATAATCTATATGGACTTGTCCCAGCTGAAGACAGGAGCGGGGCCACAGTTAGTGAGAACGAAAGATTTAAAGAGAGATGGGCAGAACATTTTTATAATGTGCTAAACCGTGATAGAGTTACAGGCGAAAGATATAGAAAAGAAAAAAAAGTTAGTGACGCTTTGGATGTGAAGGAAGATATATTTTGTGAGGAAGAATTAGTGACAGTGCTAAAAGGATTAAAAATAATAAAGCTCCAGATGCTGATAGTGTGATAAATCTTTCTTTTTTTTTTTATGATGGTTGTGAGGTTAGAGATAAGTTGCTGAAGATTATGATTTTTTAAAAGGGGGAAATACCTCGCAGTTTTAGAAAAACTCTTATCAAACCCCTCTATAATTTTACTTAACTATTAATCTTTTGATGTAAGTGGGCTATAAATAAATGCTAATATCAAACAGTTTGTGGTGACGAACTGTATAGTAAGAGCGACTCGTCTCAATAGTAACCGAAACTCTAAAAAACGGAAAGTTGATACCAATAGATACATCAAAAGAATCAGATTTTCATGCTGATTTTAAATATATAAGTTTCATCAAGTTTAATCTTGTCCATCAAAAGTTACGTGCCCAAGAAAATTTGCCTTATTTTTGAAAAAAGGGAAAAACACCCCCAAAAATTCGTAGATTCTTAATGAAAAGAACGCCATCAGATTCAGCGTATCAAAGAACCTTATTAGAGGTTTCAAGCTCCTATCTGCATAAATGTGGAATTTTGTTGTTTTTTTTTTGCCATGAGAAAGATCACGGATGCGTGTTTATTTTTTTAATTTTTTTTATTTATTTTTTTCCCAAGGGTGATCGTATTGGCTGAGTGGTCCTAGAATGTCGCGAGAGGTCTCATTCAAACAGAAATTAAAAGTTCTAGTGTCTTTTTTAATTAAAATTATTTATGAGAAAAGTGATTAGAGTGAGTGTGGTAAATATAGAAGTATTAGCCTGGTTTCTGTAGGAAGTAAATTGCTTAGTAAGATAATATATTTTAGACTTAGGGATGCTGTATATGAAGTTTTCAGAGAAGAACAATGTGGTTTTAGGAAAGGTAGAGTATGCGTCGACCAAATTTTCACTCGTAGTATCAATAATTGAGAAGTGCCTGGGTCATAAAACGCCTTTGGTCCTCAGTTTTGTAGATTGTGAGCAAGCGTTGCTGATAGAAGAGCTTTAGCGAAGGTAATATCGTTCGCTAAGGAAGTGAGGTTAGTTGCTCGTTTCGTATTAAACCAGGAGTTAAGCAGGGCTGCGTTCTATCCCCGTGCATATGGATCGTTCTGATGAACTTGATCCTAAGGAGCACAGTAAAGGAAATGGGAGAGACTAAGAAGACTAAACCTACTAAGACTAGGAATAAGTGAAGATGAAGAGGTGATATTGGGTAACGAAAAGATCGATCAAGTGGACAGCTTCACTTACCTAGGTAGTATCATTAGGTAAAGACATTGGGTACAGTGAAGATGTTAAAAGTAGATTAGCCAAGGGTCAGGGTGTTTTTTCACAGCTGGAAAAGGTTAAGAAGAATAGGAAGATATGTCTGCGAACTAAGATTGGAATATTGGAAGCTACAGGGATGATAGTGGTCAAGTATGGTTTTGAAGTGTGTGCGCTTCGAAAAACAGAAGAGAATTTGCTAGATGTTTTCCGGGGAAATAGCGCACGGATTGTTTTGAGTGCCTAACTGACCGTATTTCAAACAATAGGTTCTACGAAAAATGTGACTAAATGACCGTATCTCAAACAGTAAGCTGTTCGAAAAATATGGATGAATCCTGCTTTCTAGGGCTATAATAAGAGAAAGGCTGAGATGTTTAGGGCCCGTTCTGCGGATGAAGTATAACAGATTCCTAAAGATCGTCTTTTTCGGCCAACCGTCTAGGGCTAAATGAAAAGCAGGTTGTCTCCGATTGGGGTGGGAGGATAGCGTAAGTAAAGATTTAATGGAAATGAAAACTTCAAGGAATGGTGTAAAGAAGGAGGCCTTAAATAGATTGGGGTGGAGGAGGAGCGTGCATAGCTGTGTCGGCCTCAGGCGCCTTGGTGCTACAATAAGTTGTTATTAGTAGTTGTAGAATCTAGAGAGGGCGGATTGAGTTGTGTTTACTTTAAACAATCAATTTTTCAGTTGATGTATTTTGAAGGCAATTTGTTGCCTGTTCGCAAGAGTGGCAAACACTGTGTAAAGTTTAGCGTAATGATCGGACGACTGAGGGACAGTAGTCTTCCTTATTTATAGGATGATTTGTCTTATTTTTAAGTTATAACTTTGCTCTTTACTTTCGTTTGAGAAACTGTTTATAATTGTTTTTCGTAATTTAATCGTAATACAAGTAATATTTGCGTTTAAGTCTTTTGTCTCTTCCGTGTTAGCTGCATCTTTGTTAAACCGAAATAATCTTTTTTCCTTACTTTTTCAGGTGCAATATCGATGAGCGAAGATAGACTTCATGTCGCCCAAGAAGAACTAACAGATCTAAAAAGTGTTTGGACCGAATTATCTAAAGTATGGGTTGAAATTGACGAGATGAAAGACAAATCCTGGTTCTCAGTACAGCCAAGAAAACTTCGACAACAGATTGATGGACTACTGGCCCAGCTGAAAGAGCTCCCATCTAAGTACAGACAATATGCCTCATATGAATACGTCAGGAAATTACTTCAATCCTACGCAAAGGTAAATATCCCATTTTTGATGTTTAATATATATATGTATATATATATATATATATATATATATATATATATATATATATATATATATATATATATATATATATATATATATATATATATATATATATATATATATATATATATATATATATATATATTTTTAAAAGGAAATAATGGGTAAATAGATTTGAAAAAAATTATGCTCGTATTTGTGCTGTCTTTGCTAAAAAAAAAAAAAAAAAAAAAAAAAAAAAAAAAAAAAAAAAAACCTGTTCTTTTCTTTTTTTCCTTCTTCATTTTCTTTGTGATATCTCTTATTTTTAACTTCAGCTTCATTATCAATTTTAATTTATTCTTTTTAGGTTTGTTTTAAGTTTGACCTGCTATATAACTTTATTTCTGCTCATTTTAGGTTTTTACTTTACATTTTAGGTTTTTGGCTTTAAATTGTAGGCTCTATTTTTCTCTGGATTACTTTATTCAATAAATTCTCTAAAAATAATGTTTAATACTGAAAAAAAAGGTCACTTTTTATACTTAAAAAAAAAAAAACTGGTACAGCCCAGCTTGACAAGTTCAGCTAAAGTTTAATTGAGAACATTCTATGTGCTCTAATGCTTAAAGCAAAGACTTATATAAACAAGAACCATTGATATCCTATCATATCTTCCACCTTATGGTAGGTACAGTTAAATACACTATAAGAATATATTCTCTTTTTTGAATTGGATGCTTTTATTATTGTCTTTCGTTTTTCTTGTCTTTTTTTCTTTTTTGTTTTTCGTGACTTAAACGTGTTTACCTTTGATTTTGTGTAAATAAAGTGACCATTTTGAAATCAAACAGGGTATCTCCGTTTAAAGCTAAACCATACGAATAGAGGAATTGTCATCGTGTCACAGTATGTGTTAAATAAAAAAAAATGTTTAATTTGCTTTTAGTTAGTATAGGCAAAATTCCATGTTGATTATCTCAGTGATTGATATGAATATCCTAACCTGCTAGTCTTAGCTATGCTTTCACTGGTAAACATAAAACATGCAGAAATAGTGTATGTATTTCAGTAAATGATTCGGAAATAGAACATTCTCTCTTTAGCGTTATAAATATTACCCAGTTGACATTTTTTTTTCTAGTCTTCTTCCTTATTGCATGCATTTGCAAGATTGCCTATTCTCCGTCCACTTCATTTGAAGCTCCATGTTTAATTTTCTTAGCTTCTTCACTTCTTCGCGTAATTCTTTAAGTTCCTTCTGACTTTTTTCTCGGTGTCGTTTAACAGCTTCTCTGTTCTTTTTTATCTTCATTTGAACTCTATCGATTGGTACTGGTCCCTTTATTTGTTCAAGTCTGTTTTTTCTGTACATTGATGAGTTCCCTTGTTGTTTCGAAGTGAAATTGTGTAGCTGATGATTTTGGGATATGTTTACTTGTTCTTCTGTTTGTATGAAAGCAGATGAAGGCTGATGGTAATTTGACCTATATATATTCAAGTTTTCATTGACATGAGAATATGTTACGTTGGTTGTAGGTGCTGTTGAGTATAGTTGGAGGTCTTCTGGCCATGATCCCCACTGATTATGGGATGTGTGACAATCGCTGAAACTTGTAGAGGGAGTTGGGTTTAAAGTTTCGTCAATGATTTGGAAGATGTCTTGAAAATCATCATAAAAATCAAAGCCTGAAAATAGTGACAGTAGTTACCAATAGTACGCTAAGAACAAAACAGTAAACTCAACAGAAGTTTTCTAAAATGTATTATTTTAAAAGTGTTCATAGATGTTGTCCCGCTTTAAGGTATATTTTGCATTTGATGGTGTGATATGCATCAAGATTTTGCCATTTTTCTAAAATGTACAAATTTCCTCATGTTTATAACTTTTGTTTGGTGAATATAAAATTTGTGAATTAAGTTAAATTACCATGAACTTTTTGAAAGTTAAGTATGTATTTAGCTAAAAAGCTAAGTCCCTGCAGTTGCTCAAAAAGAGAGGGTGAAACATTCCTTACATGCAGTAGTGGTTTAGGCCTCATAATCAAGGGGGGAGCAAGGTATACCATAGGAGTGTAAATTTATAGCTGCCCCCCAGGCCTAAAACCGCCATTGCTTACATATCAATATTGAAAAACTCTTGGCATGGAAGGTGGTAATGTATGCTTGATATAAGTTGCTAGTCATATAATGTATAATAATAATAATGTATGCTAGACAACATGAAATATTATAGCCACTTTCGATCGGCTTCGCTGACTAATGTGTTGCGGGGGACAAGCTTCTAAAGTGGCGTGTTTCAAGAACAATTTTTCGTCGCGTAAATTGACAACACTTTCCTTAAATACGACCTTGTCAGAATGCGCGGTCTGTTTAAGACCAACTTTATTCTTTATTTCCTGACATCCAATCAATGACAATACTTTTAAGACAGTGTCATGTATATAATCTAATCCCGTGTTATTTTGCCCAAAATCACAAAACTCCCCAAAAATATCGACTCCTAAGCAAGCAAGAGCATTGTTGTTTCTAAAACGACTTTTTATTAGCCTTAGGGTAAGCATGCATCCGAAATCAGTTGCATAAGTATCTAACCCCTGTCTCTTACCATGCCGTAATATTTCTTTTTAAAAGTCATTCTCTCAGATAAGAGACGAAAAGAAATGATTCTTAGCGTCACGTACATGTC
>NC_142804.1:38273166-38359679 GCF_049724085.1 Artemia sp. Qi Xiang Cuo
GCGTTTCTTAACCGTATGTTTACCCAAATATTCAACACTTACCATTTTTCAACACCATCCACAAAACTCAATTCCTCCTAGAGCTATTTAAACTAAATACTTACCCCCGCCTCCAACAGAAAGTTCAGAAAGACGCACTAGCCTTATTTATAGTCGAATGTTTACCCGAATATTTAACAAGTACCATTTTTCCACACCAACCACAAAACTCGAGTCCTACTAGAATTATTTAAACTAAATAGTTATCTCTGCCTCGCACAGAAAGTTCAGAAAGACATAATAGCCTTATTTATAGTGAAGCGTTTCTGAAAACAGGGAGCCCGATTTACTAAAAAAATAGTGGGTTTCCCCCGGGCAACTGAACCCCCCTAGTAACTGAACCCGTGTATAACCGACCTCCCGCCGGGCACCGTGATCCTCTGTAACTGAACCCTCGTGCCCCGCCCCCCTCACGGCCCCCCACCCCCCTCATCCCAATGGTCAGCCCGGTAGTTTTAAATTTACAATATTTTTAAATCTTTACTTAAGTTTTATAAATACCACATCGGCGAGGTAAAGCTAGGTCAAGTCATAATGTCATTCTATAGTTACTTTTCAATTAAGCTATTGAATACTTTCTAGCAATGTCCCTTGTAAGCGTCTACGCAAATATCTTTTCGCAAATATCTTTTCACAAAAAAAAAATTCGCAAATCTCGTAAACTAAAGAAGTAATTACATCACTGTTGTTAGCTCCACCATTAATCTCCAATAATGTAAATGCATCCCTCATTTTTTTCCTCTACTAATATCCTTGCAAATAAAAACTATTCTCTTTGAATTCAATTCTCTTACTAATATGTAATGTAAAGAAAACTAAAAAGAGACACCAGTTTTTCCAACACGGATGTAACCTAAAAAAAACTTGTTTATCATGAAATAGAAATTCAGTTAATTGTGCCAGAAAAAACTTGAAGCAGAACAGATTATAACCAACCTGTTTGGTACGAGCACGTACGCAAAGTATATACCTTCAAGCAAATTCCTCATGATATTTCAAATTACTATAGCTTCTATAGAAATGATACCTCTTTGCTAATGACCCTGGTAACCCCAATTCGTTTAAAACCTACACGCATACCCGCTGCCTCAGGCGTAAGTTTGCGGGTAGGATTTCAACCTTTATACGACTTACTACTGGTATTGACGAGGGGGCGAACCCTCTCATATACGTAATAATTCCTGTTAGTTTTAATGTTGCTCCTTACTTTCAGTTGAAAACAACTTTTTATTTATTTAATGTATAAGATAAATCGGAGTGTCTTCTTCCTGAAATTACCTACTTAGATCTTACACATACCAACTGATGGTTGTAAAAATCCAGCATAGAGCTCATTTGAGTGAAATTTTTAGACAAGTTTCTTTTTTTAATAAACTAAGGTAATTACCACGCCACAACAACTTATGGTTTTCACTATTTTTCGCCGTAAAAGATAATTTTGACTCGATATATGTGCCCCTCCTTGAATTACGTGAATGGCTTAGCCTTAGAGTTTAAAGAGTCTTAAATAATATAACCTTTTTTATCTGCATTAAAATAAATCACTCCAGCTCAAATATTTAAACAAGGAAACGAAGTTATTTTGTATGCATGTGGGGAGCGATTAAAGCTTAAAATGTAGAAAAAACTTCAAGTATTGCAATAGGGCTGCCACGCCCTTCAACGATCAGCAATGCACGGTAGGCTATGAATTTTGACTTTATTTAAAACACTAGATGAAAAATTTAATCAGAGAAAAACTTTTGTCATAGTTCCAACATATTCTTTTTTTGTTTCCTGTTTTAGGTAACAGATAAACCATATCCTAGTACGCTTCGTTTTGGGTGGAGGGAGACAGCAGGCACTCTTTCAGTAGTAGCTATTTTTCTTATTTTAGTCACCCTTTATTTGTATACAAAATTTAGTTTTTCAATTTAAATTCCATATATTGTACCTCCTCTTCTGTTTTGAAATTGAAGCTACTCGCTGAATCTGATTATTTTTGGGATTTTTCCATAATCTCCTAAACACTTTTGTGGGAAACATATTGTGTTTTCGATCCGATACAAAAAGACATCTAGTGGCTATTTAGAAAGATAGATAAATAACTAATTTAGACAGCCGGACTTATCGTTGGACAGCTGTTAATATTTTGGTTTTTGACAACTGACATAACCCATTGTCGACTTAATCTTAGCAAAGTGGAAAGGAGATTGACCATAAGTCACAGGGTCAGTTTCTTTACATTTTCACTTTGTCCAAACAAGTAAATTTTAACAATTACAAAAAAATAGCAAATAATGTACTGATTGAAGGTATGTATCTCCAACGAATTTTAAAATTTAAAAAGAACAATTTTCGAAGCTCAGCCAATGAGAATAATGCTTTCGGAGGTGTGCGCTCATCAGTGTTTGCGCTGTGAATCAACCAACATTTTGTTCATTTCTCAAGGAACTTTGAAGAGAGATATTCTAGTGTACTGTTGCTTTAAAAAATTTACATGAGGCTATTTTGTAACGTTCTATGATTGTAAGTCATATAAAGGTAACTAAAATTTCAATGTTTTCAATATGACGTTATCAACCAGTGAGACAAAAAGGGAAGGCCTGTAATTGTACCGGACCAATAAAAAAAAAACAACGGCGAAAAATGAGCTTTCGAAGTTAACTAACTGCAGACAAAATCCTTTTCATAGGGTATATTCTTAAGGCCATTTATTTTAGCTTATATCTTTCAATGGTTTTCTTATTATAAGAAGTAAGCGTGTTGTGGATTTGGAGAGTCTTATGATATATTTTACCATAGTTTATCTCAGTTACATTATATAAACCATCGTTATACGTTTTTGTAATATACCTAACAAAAAAACGACAACGTTTTTACAATGTTATAATTTAATATGTTTATGATGTACCTAACAAAAACATAATGTACCGACAATGTTTATGATGTACCGGCAATGTTAAATGTTTTAATAATGTACCTGACAAAAAACGACAAATTCGGCGGTTTAATAATGTGAAAGTTTGTTTGCAAATAAGGTATCATTCGATTCTCTTTAATAAAGACACCTGACAATTTTCCATCAATGGTGTTAACTCGTCTTAACTGAAAATGACCTTTAGTTGCGACTTTTATATAAAAAAGTATTTAAGTAAAACAATAATCTGTAGAAACTACAACATCTAGCTGGAAACTCAGTTTATTATATAATTTGGAAAATACGCCATGACGTTTGTTTCAAACCTATTCCGTCCCAGCTATTCTTTTGTGAAGTAATACGCTTTTGTAAATGTGGACAATTCGTTGCAGACCCTTTAACCCCCCTACCCCCGTATCTTATTTTTATAAAAGATGTGAGGTGTCCCCCATGCTATTGGGCAATTTGGTATATCAGCGGTACAGTGTCTACAGATTCAGGATATTAATTCCGAATAGATTTTTTTTAACGAGACCATTCCTTGATTGAGGGAACTCGACTAAGCGAAAATTGCGAACACTGCGGAAATTTTCCCCAAGAAACATCAAGAAAAAAAATGTTAGTTGGTTTTATCATGGCCGTAGGTATAACTTTCTGATAGTAGATTGGGTGAAAAAATTAATGAATATTAGTAACATAATAGCCGGCGCGGCAAAGAATTTGTCTCGGGGAAAGGTGGGGGAATATTTAGAGTAGGGAGGGGGGTCACGACTCCACAGAATAATAAAAAAAATAGTCACATTATATTAAATAATAGAAGAATGGCAAAGAAATCTATTTTTGGGGGAGGTTAGGGCGTCAAAATTAGTGAATATTAGTAACATAATAGCCGGCACGGCAAAGAATTTTGTTTCGGGGAAAGGTGGGGGAATATTTAGAGTAGGGAGGGGGGTCACGACTCCACAGAATAATAATAAAAAATAGTCACGTTATATTAAATAATAGAAGAATGACAAAGAAATCTATTTTTAGGGGAGGTTAGGGCGTTTTATTCATTCCCTAGAAAGAGATTCCGAAAGGTGTTCCCTGGAAAGATCCATCTCTAGGAATAGTGTTTACCAATATGAGTATTAAATTATGAAAATAAACTTTATACATGCAGACACATACACAGACATATGTTTTGAGCGGGTACACCATTATAGGAGGGGGAGGGGTAAAGCAACTTTGAAAAAATACATAAAAAAGGAGAAATATGCGAAATCCTGTACAAATCTTGATATTTTTTTTCTGGTGGGCTAAGGCTCTCTTCTCCCTGTATGTTTTGTTTCATTCGTTGTTTTTTTTTCTAAGAGGGGGAGAGACAGAGCAAGTTTGAAAAAACACACACGAAAGCAGGAGAAATATTTGAAAACCTGTATAAATCTTGATATTTTTTTTTTCTGGTGGGCTAAAGCTCTCTTCTCCCTGTATGTTTCAGGCAATGATTTTTTTTCATTCATTGTTTTTTTTTCTCTTTACTCTTTAGTGAGCGATGGTGATTAGAAAGGCCGTATCCAGAGGGGGGGGGGGGTTACGGGTGTTTGAACCCCAGCCGAAATATTTTTTTGACTCGTAAAAACGTAACAAAAATGGATATAAACAAATATTGTATGCGTTTTTTTAGTTTTTTTTGTGTAACCCCCCCCCCAACCCTCCGAAAAAATCTTTGAGTAAAACTCCCTCCGAAAAAAAATCCTGGGTACGGCCTTGGTGATTAGGTCCCTACTCTAAGAGGGGGAGAGACAGAGCAAGTTTGAAAAAAACACACACAAAAGCAGGAGAAATATTTGAAAACCTGTATAAATCTTGATATTTTTTTTTCTGGTGGGCTAAAGCTCTCTTCTCCCTGTATGTTTCAGGCAATGATTTTTTTTCATTCATTGTTTTTTTCTCTTTACTCTTTAGTGAGCGATGGTGATTAGAAAGGCCGTATCCAGAGGGGGGGGGGGGGTTACGGGTGTTTGAACCCCGGCCGAAATATTTTTTTGACTCGTAAAAACGTAACAAAAATGGATATAAACAAATTGTGTATGAATTTTTTGAGTTTTTTTGTGTAACCCCCCCCCAACCCCCCGAAAAAATCTTTGAGTAAAACTCCCTCCGAAAAAAAAATCCTGGGTACGGCCTTGGTGATTAGGTCCCTACTCTAAGAGGGGGAGAGACAGAGCAAGTTTGAAAAAACACACACAAAAGCAGGAGAAATATTTGAAATCCTCTACGAATCTTGATATTATTTTTGTGGTGGGCTAAAGTTCTCTTCTCCCAAGTGAGCGATGGTGATTAGGTCCCTATTCTAAGAGGGGGATAGGCAGAGCAGGTTTGTAAAAACACACACAAAAAGCAGGAGAAATATTTGAAATCCTGTACGAATCTTGATATTATTTTTGTGGTGGGCTAAAGCTCTCTTCTCCCAAGTGAGCGATGGTGATTAGGTCCCTATTCTAAGAGGGGGATAGGCAGAGCAGGTTTGTAAAAACACACACAAAAAGCAGGAGAAATATTTGAAATCCTGTACGAATCTTGATATTATTTTTGTGGTGGGCTAAAGTTCTCTTCTCCCAAGTGAGCGATGGTGATTAGGTCCCTATTCTAAGAGGGGGATAGGCAGAGCAAGTTTGTAAAAACACACACAAAAAGCAGGAGAAATATTTGAAATCCTGTACAAATCTTGATATATTTTTTTTTTGTGGTGGGCTAAAGCTATCTTCTCCCAGTATGTTTAAGTAATGACTTTCTTTCATTCATAGTTTTTTCCTCTTTACTCTTTAGTGAGCAATGGTGATTAAATCCCTCAAACAAAGAGCAGATATGGAAAGAAACATGCTAGAACAATCAGAAACACGTAGCCAATCAAACTGGGACAACAGAGTGATAGATTCGATTAAGATGGTTAGTGACGCACAAACGGAGGGTAAGGTAAGAGTTGAATATGAGTTGCTTGAACTGTGGGTGCTGTGCTGCAGGAAACTTCTGTAACTGATACTTTGGTGTCAGCGTTTTCACTGTTTTGTGTTCTCAAGAAAACAGATATCGGTTTAACTCTATTTATTCTCACTATTTTTTTCTGCTTTTGTTTCTTTTTATTGACAAACAGAACAGAAAAGAGAATGCATTTTCATCTATAGTTATCTATTTTTCCTGATTTTTTTTATGGTGCTTTTATTTTTATTTTACCAACGTTTGCTTCTAACATTTGTATGTCCTAGTTTAGCTGACCACGTGTTTCTAATTGTCCAGTACGTTTCTTTCTATATATACTATGCGTTTGATGAGCCTATTTACCCTTGATCACGTAAGTGCAATGCTTTTAATTTACCAAAATTTAGAAGGGGCAAAATGTACTTTTTAAAAGTTCTGGGGGCGGGGGTTGGGTCAATTTTATCATTTTCTTCAATTTTCTAATTAAAATACCAACAAAGGTTCAATGAAAATACCACAAAAAGGGTGTTTTTCTTAGAAAATGTCACAAAAAAGGGATTTTACGAAATCTAGGAGGGGGACAAATACCTAGGGGCGTACCAGACCTCCTCCACCCCCAAATTGACGCCACTGGCTAAGAGTACAGAAAAACATGGATGGAAAAAATCGCTACTTGTAAGCAGATATGTACTTAGAGGGAAAGGTAGGATTTGCTCCCTCTACCCAACATGGAACGGATATATGTTTTAACAGCCCAATTAACAACCCATCATGATGGTTCTTGACGGATGTTATAAAAGTTGTTTTGTTGATAAATTTACGTATCTTATCTCAATTTACCTGAGTGTGTTTTATTATGCTTGCGTTTTTCCAAGACAGACAAAAGTACACACGTACAGTAGTAGCACGCTGGAAAATATTGAATTGAAACTATCTTGAGGCATCAACACTTTTAAATTGTCAAAAAATTGATCCACTATAATACAAATCCTCCTTATCAAGAAGGCCCAATAATCGTTTATAGTTTAATTTCCAACATGTATATTCGCTTTCTCGTCTCATGTAAGTTTAAAAATGCCATTTCGTGCCTTTTGGCCTTACTTCATTGATGTTTTTAGTGATCATCCCATTTCAAATTCAGAAGCTTCGCAGATGATGTCCTTAAAAGTATTTTTTTACTACCTTTGATAAATCGGTACTTAATAACTTCTACCGATAAACCGGTATTATGATAGTATCCAAATGACATGTAGCTTTTATTCGAGTCAAGTTTTTTGGCTTTTGAAACCCAAAACCTGATACAAAATCCATAAAAACTGCCATGAAGAGCCATATCAGAATACCGGGCTTATTTAAATTTGTATCTCTTAAGCCCCAGCGTAATCAGCCTTGAGTAATATCAAGTTACTTATTTTTTTTCCTACAATCGATTTCGTGTACTTTTTATGTACTTGGCCTTGTACACACAGCTTCTTTTCACCATTTTTTATGTTCAGCGTTGTTTAAATAACCATAGCATTACTTTATTTAACACAAGTTTCAATTCTTTAACTTTACGTCGTATGCGTTCATTTTCTATAGTTTATGTTTCTGCGAAGGGCGTATCCATGATTTTTGTTGGGGGGGGGGGGAGTTGAAAAAATTATAAAACGCATCAAAAAAATTTTATACACATTTTTGTCACTTCATTACGAGTCAGATAAAAATTCGGGGGTTCAAACTCAGTAGTCACCCCCCCTTGCTGTGGCAGTGGCATAAGTTCTTCAAAATCCTAGGGCGGGGGAGGGGGAGGGGGAAATTTTGAGCAAAGTTTCCCAAATCAAGTGAAAATGACAGTGAAAACTGAAAAATGAGCCATATAGTACCATAAAGCCAATGATATACTGAAGAAAACTGACCTGTTTTTGTGGATGCTTGAATTATGCAGACTTATCATAGTTTTGACAATATTTTTGTAGAAGCTTTATTTCAGACGGAGGGGGGAACTGGGTTCTGGGGGGGCAGTTTTCCACCTGCCCCATAGAAAGCTACGCCTCTGGGTCAGGGCCTTGGCAATGCTCTGGGAACCAAAATTGAGTAAAAACAAACTTGTATTTGTTAGAATAGCTGAAATACGGTTTTATGTTTCGATGTCTTTTCGCTTCTAAAATATTATCCAGAGTTAAAGAAAAAGTGACAACAATTCTCTTCTGCTCCCGAGCATTGAAATTTAAAAGGTTACTGATAAAAACAAGAAGATGCAATCCTTGTTTTAGTACAAAAAACTAGTCAAAGCATTTAGGTCATAAATCACATGTCTAAAGACAATTATTTAAGAGTGACAGAGAATTCATCTTTTTTTCTTTCGCTTTGTACAGTTGCCATGCTATTGTTTGTGATAGAGCTAGCCGTAAGAATACCCAAACCTTGAATGTATTAAGTTAAAAGCCAATAAATTGGTTTAAATTTGTCATATGCTCATTAATAAAATAGCAAAATTGAAAGCTACTTCATCTAACTAACAACAATGATTGAAGTGGATTTGATACCAAGCAAGAAATAAAGATTTACAAGAATTTAGTTTTGGAATGGTTATCTGAAGTGGTAGAACCGCCTTAATAAGTTATAAATCTCCGTAGTTAAAGGCAGGGCCGGATTTAAAGCTTTGACGCCTCTAAGCCAAGTGTTTTTGCCGCTCCGTATTCATACCATAGGAGGGAGGGTAAATTTTCATTAAGAAAATAACCTTGAGAAAAATTACTATTTTCACAGAAAGAGTTCGAAAAGTAGGCTACTACGGTAACTTGTGTATTATGCTGCAACGCTCGAGAAGTGAAGTTAGGTTAATCCTAATGAACAATACCAAATTATGATGAAAATATGATATCGAAATACGACTATTGTCCCTTAAGAGTCAATTATACTAACCCAGCATTCAATAGTTACAATGGCTTTATTTTAAAACATTCGAAATTTAAACGAGAGGTCGATATATGTTTTTTCCGAGGGAGGGGTTTACCCAATTTATCAAGACATCAAATAAAAGGAGCTCAAGACACTGGAATATTTGGTGTGACAGGTCCTGAGGTACACCTGCCCCTCAGAGAGCTTCATCTCAAAATCTATTTTTTTTAAATCTAGCCGAAGATTTAGAAAGTTGAATAGCTTCAGCTCCAGTAAACCTCTGAGACACACTTTGGAAGAACAATATTTTTACATAATCATCATTCTCATTCGTATGACAGAAATATCGCTTTTTTCCACTATGATTCTCCGTTGACGGTGTACCTAAAGTTAGTGCTTCGGTACCCGAGTGGGCTCTCTATGGATCTAAAGTGGGCTCTCTATGGATCTATGGACCTTGGGATACCGACTTTCTAATATCGGCATCCAAGAAATTTAAAGGTATCTAAAATTGGGTATGCCCATTGCTAAGGCCGGTGCCAAGGAACATTATTTAGGTGATGTAAAAAACATGACAGCGCGTACATCTGATAGGTACCGATATGATCATTACTTGAGGAAACCGTATTGCTAAGTGGACACAAGTCAATAACAGAGGTCTATATCTGTGAAACAAATATCCCTTTATGTAATATCCCTCCAAGAGTTATAAATGTAATACATGAGCCATAACATACAATACTTGTATAAGCAACAAAGTGTCCCTGGTTGCTTCAACAGAGGAAAAATTCAAGGAAAAAAAAAATCGGCCCACCCCCGGAACCCAATTCAAAAAGAAAGCAAGAACTAAAAATCAAGTTTATCGGATATTCCTTGGGTACCCGAATGACCAAGTTGCTATCTCGACTTTAGATGTCTTTAGGTCCAGAAACTAGCAGACTGCTATTCCAACTGTAGATTCCGAAGAGCAACGGTCCGCGTACCGAAGATTCAATTTTAGTGAGAACCCTAAGTTGACAGTAAGCACTGGACGAATAGGGGTAGTTTCTGTGGGATTGGCAAGTATTCATCAGGGACAAAATCTAAAACATATGTAACAAAGTGGAGGAAATTTATGATCATCACACGCATAGGGAAGGGCTACCGAGCCCATGACTCTCCCCCTAAACCTCAAGCATTCTACACTCTGACCCTTATTTATCAATAGTTTTCATCAGTTTTTCCTTTATTTGGCATTTTCAACCCTTCCTCCCTCATGGAATTCTATCTCCCCCTAAAGTGAGTAGGCCTACTTGTCTATGCGCTTGTTCGATGTCTTGCAGCTCATCGCCGACCTTTACGCCTAAAATTGTCCTCGAACAACTTCTCTGAAAATTGACCAATGATCCAACATGTGCTGTCGAACTTGTCTGCACAAAGGAATGGGGATTCTAAAATTGTTTTTGCCGGGAGTATTTTTTTTACAGTCTTCACCAGCTTGTCAGATAAATTTGCATGATATTGTTCTAAAAAACTACACAGCCGGTTTATGTGCCATTATGGGTTATGCAAATCTTTAACCATAAACGTATTTTGGCAAGGCTTTAAAATTTTTGCAAACATTTGATAAGAACCGTACTTTGGCAATGCACCAAATTGATAATCAACCGTAACAAACTTCGTGTGATTTAGTGAGAAATTCTTTGTCATTATAGACACATTTTGTTAACTAACAACTGTTTCAAAATTGTTGCATGCTTTACAAATTATATTTTGCATCACACTTATAATTTAGATAATAAGCACCGTTTGGGTTGGTTTCCACATCCTTGAGTTTAATGAAGGAATAATAGGTTCTAAGATTTTACTTGTTATTTCATTGTTTTCATTATCTCTTTTCTTTATCTGGAAACTGCGTCAGCCCGTATTATGAATATTGTTTTTTTTGTTATTTTTCTTAAATCAACTTTTGATAAATTCAGTTATTTCAATGAAATATCTTTACATAATTTGGATAAAGTGTTCCTAACTTCCACCCCCATCCTCCAGTAGCAGTTTTATGCCTCATAATCTGGAGGGGGCAAGGTATACCATAGAGGTCTAAAAAATATGACAAAAAAAGGACTTAATGTCAGATGTCAGTAAAAATGGGGGGGGCAGCTACCCCCGCGCTGATCAGGCCTAGAGCCGCCACTGACATCCTCCCTGCCCGTATGCGCTTCCTTGTACTAATATGTGCCAATCTTCATTACTTTATTCGTACCGCGTTCAATGATGACACATCTTATAAAATATTATCTTTTTTAACCATTACAAAATCGCTCTTAAAATTCACTGTGAAAATAAGTTAAAAATTTTATTCTAATTTTACGATCAAACTTTAACATTCAGTTTTTGCAAATTAGATAAGAAACAACATATATTATTTTGCTATTGCGTAAATATCAAAATAAGAGTTTTTTCTATAGGAGTGTAGAAACCCCATTTTTTCGCCAAATATTCGTTTACCAATTCAATTTAAGCTTAATCAGTCTATTACTCAGCCAGAAAAAAATGTCACATTTTTCAGTTTTCTTCCAGTGCTGAATTGTCAGCTAGATGACAAAATTTTTATTAAAAACATATCCATCTTCTAGACTTGAGATGGTGCATAAAGTAGGGGTAACTTAGAAGAGTGGAAATTGGCGCTAGCGTTGAAAAAAATCACCAACACTATCTATGGTCTAGTATTTTTCGGCTTTTATTTTTATGTAATAATAAGGCAAAATCAGTGTAATTAGTGTAATTCGCAAAACTAGCCTAGTAATAAGTTTTTTTTATGTCAGTTTCTGAAAAAAAGACAATTACGAAGCTTGAAAAAATTGCGAAAAACGCCAAACGCTAGATGGTGTTGGTGATTTTTTTACACTGGTGCCAGTTTCCGCTCTTGCAAGTTACCCATACTCTTTGAGCTGGTGTGTAAAATTTAGAATCAAGGAACAACAGGGAACGGGCAAAATAAACTTATGATCGAAGGCTCTACATGTGCATTAAAAAGTTTGAAGACTTAAAATTTAACCACTTTGGGAGCCTTTCTTATATATCCTCAGAAAGACACGATGTTCATATGTATTTTCAAGAACTTCAACTATACGTTTTCAATTTATCCACTTTTGTTATTTGGTCTGGATTTAAAAATTAGTAAAAAACTTGGAAAACGAGTGATTACACATTCCTCAGTTTTTCAGTTTTTCCAGTTTGTTTTACTATTGGACGTGATTCACTCGTTGCTGAGTGTACATTGTGATTCTGACAATAAGACACTTATCTTAACATAAAGCAGTAAGACATATTTCGCATATTTAAATTTGGAGCTGCACCCCGTTCAAGGTCCCAGTTATTAGACTGGTCATCCTGAACGGATTTTTTTTTCTTTGCATGAAAATACACTGTGCCTGATTTCTTTTGAATGAAAATACAAAAATTTGAGCTTGGTTGTAAAATCTGGAATCAATCAGGTGGCGTAAAGTGCATTTAAGATAAATTACAAGTCCCACAAACAGACCTGCAGATTCTTTTATTACTAAATGTAAATTACATAATAACGCTGGTATAAACAGAAAAAGACAATTATTTTTGCAAGAAAAAAAAAAAAAAAAAAAAAAAAAAAAAAAAACACTCAGAAAAATTACAAAATTCTAGCGAAGGCCATTCACAAAAAAGAACATATTAACTCTGACGTTGACCACGAATACCACCAGAAAAACTCCCAAGGAGGGAGAAAGGCAAGTGCTATCAGGAGCTTTGTTTTTACCAAGATATAAATGGAAAAATTTCTCGTTTTCCTATTTTTGTAATGTTTTATTGCTTCCAAGACGGCGATAGGCCCCTACAGATCATTAAAAGTTTTCGTGCCTTTGAGATTCTCCATTTCTGGAAGGGTGTAAATTCAGACTTGACTTTCTTGCTTTTAAGTTGAAGGCTAATTCCATTGCACGAAACGGATTTGGTATTTGGCTCAATGCAAGGAAAACATACAAAAAAAAAGTTTTTTGTTTTCTCAGGCAGGGCTGGATGTACCAACTGGAAAATATTGGGCCAAAATCATCAATGAGTTCATAAATGTGTTCCATTCAAGATAAGATTTATATTAATATTGTAATCCCCTTTTAATTCACCTGAGATGATAATACCAATAATTTCATAATATTGACTGACATTTCAGGGGGATTGGGCAGGTGAAAGAGGGGGAAGGGAAGTCTTAAGCAAATCAATTGTTAAAATTGTTGACCGATTCTCTAAGACAGTTAGATGATAAACACATTTCCATCCATCCAAGAAATCGCCACCAAGTTTGTTTATCATTGCAAGAAATGGAATTGGCTCAAGGGAGTTCCCGGCAGCACACCGGGGATCAGAATATGCATATATATGTATTTGATAACTTGTGTTTTATTAGAGAGGGAATACGCAATTGTTCTAATTAAATAGAGATGAGCAAGAAGCTGACTCCACAATTCTGTAACCGTATTTAGTGCCTTAAATTTTGTGCAGTAATGTGAAAATAAAATTACTTGGCACCGTTTGAGGAGGCTTTGTTGGAAAGGCTTGATTACCAAAACCAAAATAAGAAATTTGCCATCTAAAAAGAGAGAGAGAGAAAAAAAAGAAAAAAAGGCGGATATCGCCTAGGAAATGGGACCCGAAAAACTAAACTTCGAAAACTTCACTGGGGTATCAAACCCCAGTGAATCTGTGAGGTAAAGATCATGGGTGTGTGAATAATTTCATTTTATTTTCCAGGGTTGACCGTATCGAACCAGTGATCCTGGAATATCAGGGGAGGGCTCACTTGGCATGTATTTTTTGCGGTGGGATTTCCACGGGGAGGAAAGTTCCCAGGAGAGATTTTCCAGGGAAAATTTTACACAAGGTGGGAGAAAGGAGATTTACTGGCATGATTTGGAAAATGACAAGAAATTAAATAAAAAAAAACCAGTTTTTTCAAGTTTTCAACCCTCACTCTTTATGCTAAAGTTTGACTTATGTCAGAATTGTTTAAGAATGACTGCTCAAATACAAGGGCCGTAGAATTTGAATGAGGGGTATTTTTAAGAGCTTTTAAGACTTTGGCACAAAGAGCGAGGATTGAGGAAGGGGCGACCCCCCCTCTCATATACAGAATAATTTCTGTTCGTTATAATTTTTAATGTTGTTCCTTACGTTTAGTTGAAAAAACTTGTTTTCTTGTTTAATTTTATTGAATAGATATAATAAAATAAACAATATACATTTTTACTAAGTAATCGTATTGTAATCGTATAGAAGAGTTGATCTTCACTTTCAAGCTTCAATTACGAGCTGGCTTCACATTTTAGAACTAAGTCAACATTGAACATTAGAACTTTGCATTTTTTTAAGGAAAGTGTGGCTACTCGCGCAAACTTTGTTTCATGCTCAGAAGAATCATGCTCGATGTCAATAAGCTACCAAAGCTCTTTGGAAGACGAGTCACTTTCAGATCCGACTGAAATTTCTGAAGGTAATCAATTTTCCACAGATTTTAGAAATCATTTATATTTGTTCTATTGTTTAATTATTATCAGATATCGCTTAAATATCCAAAAGGCTCTTCGGAAAAATTGCTTTAAAAATCCTATTTTGAATGCTTCTTGGGAATTTCAGAAAGAACCAAGCAAAACCTTTTCATTAGCCAAGAGTCTCCATATACAATAGGTTGGATTAGTAAGCTGGATTAGTGGAGAGGGTACCTAAGATTTGACTGAAGATGACCCCACTGGTTTTCTGGCGCCCTCATTCCTTGTTTTTTTTCTGGTTTTCACTGTTTTTCTTGTCAATCAATTATTGGCACCCTTGTCACTTTGGCCCCTCAAGATTTTGCTTATTGACACCCTTTTCACATTGGGCCCCCTCCTAGATTTTCCTCTAGATTCGCCCCTGGATGGCCTCCATCTACAGTTTATATAATTAGCAGTATTTGATATAGCCATTTTGTTCTATACTAGCTTACTATAGCTTACAATATACTAGCTTACAGCATATTACTCACTACCCCCCCCCCCCTAAAGCGGCTTTCACACTAAAGGCACAATTTTCTATGCTAAGTGGTTAAGTTACGTTACTTTAACTACAACCTTTCACGCTTAAACAAGTTCCGTCACACTGGGATACAGTTTATATAATTAGCAGTATTTGATATAAGTAGTAACCAAGGTACCATTTTGCGCGAAGCTATATCAATTTCTATGTTATTCTGGACCTTGTATACACCTTTTCAAAGAGATTCAGAGCTCCCTCACATGGCCTTCTAGATTTGCGCGAAGCTATAGCAATTTCAATGTTATTTTGAGCCTTGTATACACCTTTTTAAAGAGATTCAGCGCTCCCTCACATGGCCATCTGGATTTTCGCGAAGCTATAGCAATTTCTATGTTATTATGGACCTTTTATACACCTTTTCAAAGAGATTCAGAGTTCCCTCACATGGTCTTCTGGATTTGCGCGAAGCTATAGCAATTTCAATGTTATTCTTGACCTTGTATACACCTTTTCAAAGAGATTCAGAGCTCCCTTACATGACCTTCTGGATTCTATGGAAGCTATAGCAATTTGACACCTTTCCAGTGCATGTACCTATGGATCTGGTTTGGTGGGTATATACGATAACTTGATTTGTGGTTGGGATTTGAATAAAAGAAATGGTTTTCACTACAATTCATATTAGTAAGAGAATTGAATTCAGATTCAAGTATTATCACGACCAGTATATGCCTTAGCAGATATTGACAAATGTTAATTGCCTTAACTCGAGAGTAGTTTGTTATTAAAAAAAAAAATTGGATGTTACAATGAAAATTTTTTGATTGACATTTGCCAAAAGGGGTAAGGGATTCGTGAAGTGAACTTTACGAACGATCTTATTTGAATAATAAGGAAAAAGAGATAGATAACATGTGCCAATTTTAAGACGGAGAAAAAAAGGGTTAAAGTGATTAGCAGTCAAGGTAACCCTGAAGAGCATGTTAATTCATTAGCATTTGCGAATACTTCAACGTGTATGGTATGATACACAAGTGGTGTTTTGAACAGGGTTGTCAGTTTAAAATGGAGTCTAACGAGGGCTTGTTAACTCAGACAATTTGTTATAAACGGGGATGTATATTCTAGTCGCTTTCTTCACTACAGATAAGGCTATTGTGTTTTTTTCTGAACTTTCTGAGGGAGGTGGGTGGGGGTAACTATTTGGTTTAAGAAATTAGTTTACGAGTAGAAAAATGCTTCACTTCAGATAAGGCTATTGTGTTTTTCTGAACATGTGTGTACACACGCACAGAGGAGACGACACACACATAGTGACAAAACACACACAGAGACAACGCACACACACACACAGAGAGAAGACACACGCACAGACTCGACACACACACACAGACAACACACACAGACGACACACACACATAGCGATGACACACGCACGGAGACGACACACACACAGAGACGACACACACACAAACACACAGAAGACACACACAGAGATGACACACACACATAGAGGAAACACCCATAGAGACGACACACGCACAGAAACGAGACACACACAGAGACAACACACACACCCCAGAGAGACGACACACACACACAGAAATAATAAACACGCATAGAGATTAGACACACACACAGACAAGAGACACACACACACAGAGAATACAAACGCATAGAGAAGACACACGCATAGAGACAACACAGACACACACACACACACACAGACACGACCCACACCAACACAGGGGACACACACACACACACACAGATGACACGCACACACACAAACGACCAATTCAAAGTGAGGACTTACTCACAGAGAAGACACCCGCACAGAGATGACAAATACACAGAGACGAGACACATAGAGAGAGAGAGACGACACACACACACACACACAGATGACAAACACACAGAGACAACACACATACACACACTTCCTTGGCACCTTTCCAAACGAGCGGGGATTCCCCACTGGTTCCTACACATTGCAAAAAAGTGACCAGTACGAAAACTCCACGTTTTCAACCAGACTGGTTTTGTAGACAGCACCCATTTTTTTTTTTTTAAGGTTAATTTAGACGAGGTTACATGCGCACACACACACAGAGAGAGACGACAAACACACAGGGACAACACACACAAAGAGACGACACACACACACAGAATGAAACTGAATTATAATATGAATATGATCAGGAATTGTTTACAAGTCAGGTTGGCCGAGTGGTTAAGGCGCTAGACTCAAGATCTGGTCCCCATACGGGGTCGTGGGTTCGAACCCCACACCTGACAATTATCTTTCTTATGTAATTTTTTTATTTAATCATTTTTTTTGATTCCACTAAATAGCTTCTGTAAAAGGATCTATGCAGAACATAAATTGTTAGGGCCTTTAATAGATTAAATAAAAAAAAAACATAGAAAAGTGCAAAATGTTCAAACTCTTCTGAATTTTCTTAAGGAAGAGAAAAAAGTTAACTCAATTCTGAACTTTACCAATGAAACTGAATTAAAATATGAATATGAACAAGAATTGTTTACAAGTCAGGTTGGCCGAGTGGTTAAGGCGCTAGACTTAGGATCTGGTCCCCATATGGGGTCGTGGGTTCGAGTCCCACACCTGACAATTTTTTTCTTATTCTAATTCTTTGGAAACAGCCTCTATTTCTGACCGCTTAAGTTTTGATATTCGTGCTGCAAGCTTAAAGCAATGACCTTTGGGAAAGTGCAATTGAGAATCGCCATGACTATTAAAGAATGGGGAAACTTCATTCAAAATTTGACAGAAATGGATCCCTCCAGTGATTTGTGGGACATGTTGAATAAAATTTGCAACGTCAACTTAGCTTTATTTCATTTTTTATTAATTTAGACGAGGTTACGAGCGCGCACGTACCCTCGTCAAAATTAACCTTAAAAAAATGAAATAAAGCTATGTCGACTTTGCATATTTTATTCAACATATCCGAGAAATCGCTGGAGGGGGGGCATTCCTGTCGACTTTTGGAGGATGTTTCCCCATTTTTCGATAATCAGGCAATTTTCTCAAGCTCTTTTCTCAAGGTCATAGCTTTTGACTGACAACACTAACATCAAAACTTAAACGGTCAGAAATAGAGGCTGTTTCCAAAAATTTAGAATAAGAAAAAAAATTGTCAGGTGTGGGACTCGAACCCACGACCCCGTATGGGGACCAGATCTTGATTCTAGCGCCTTAACCACTCGGCCAACCTGACTTGTAAACAATTCCTGATCATATTCATATTGTAATTCAGTTTCATTGGTAAAGTTCAGAATTGAGCTAACTTTTTCTCTTCTTTAAGAAAATACGTAGCTCCGTCTAAATTAATCTTAAAAAAAATGAAATAAAGCTGAGTTAAATTTGCAAATTTTATTAAATATGTTTGACATAGCATTGAAGGGGTGCATTCCTGTCAAATTTTGGATGATTTTTTGAACTTGTTCGATAATCATGGCGATTTTCAAAAGTTCTTTTCCCAAGGTCATAACTTTTGACTGACAACACTAACATCAAAACTTAAACGGTCAGAAATATAGGATGTTTCCAAAGATTTAGAATAAGAAATAAATTGTCAGGTGTGGGACTCGAACTCATGACCCCATATGGGACCAGATCCTAAGTCTAGCGCCTTAGCCACTTGGCCAACCTGACTTGTAAACAATTCTTGATCATATTAATGTTGTAATTCAGTTTCATTGGTAAAGTTCAGAATTGAGCTAAATTTTTTCTCTTCTTTAAGAAAATTCAGAAGAGAATTTGAACATTTTGCACTTTTCTAGTTTTTTATTTTATTTAATCTATTAAAGGCCCTAAAAATTTAGGTTCTGCATAGATCCTTTTACAGAAGCTATTTAGTGAAATCACAAGAAACTATGAAAGAAAAAAAGTACATAATAAAGATAATTTCTGGCGTGGGTTTGAAAACCAAGACCCCGTATGGGGACCAGATCTTGAGTCTAGCGCCTTAACTACTCGGCCAACCTGACCTGTAAACACTTCCTGACCATATTCATATTTTAATTCAGTTTCTTTATGTGTGTGGCATCTCTTTGTGTGTGTTGTCTCTGTGTGTTCGTCGTCTCTCTCTGTGTGTGTGTGCGCACGTAACCTCGTCTAAATTAACCATAAAAAAAAAAAAAAAAAAATGGGTGCTGTCTACAAAACCAGTCTGGTTGAAAACGTGGAGTTTTCGTACTGGTCACTTTTTTGCAATGTGTAGGAACCAGTGGGGAATCCCCGCTCGTTTGGAAAGGTGCCAAGGAAGTGTGTGTATGTGTGATCTCTTTGTGTGTGTTGTCTCTGTGTGTTTTTCATCTGTGTGTGTGTGTGTGTGTGTGTGTGTCTTCTCTCTCTCTATGTGTCTCGTCTCTGTGTGTTTGTCATCTCTGTGCGTGTGTTATCTCTATGTGTAAGTCCTCACTTTGAGTTTGTCGTCTCTCTGTGTGTGTATGTCGTCTCTGTGTGTGTGTGTGTGTCGTCTCTGTGTGGGTGTTGTCTCTCTCTCTGTGTGTATGTGTGTTGTCTCTATGCGTGTGTCGTCTCTATGTGTGTATCGTATCTGTGTGTGTGTGTGTCTCGTCTCTTTGTGTCTGTGTCGTCTCTATGTGTGTTTATCATTTCTGTGTGTGTGTCTCGTCTCTCTGGGTGTGTGTGTTGTCTCTGTGTGTGTGTATCGTCTCTCTGCGTGTGCCGTCTCTATGGGTGTTTCCTCTATGTGTGTGTGTCATCTCTGTGTGTGTCTTCTGTGTGTGTGTGTGTGTGTCGTCTCTGTGTGTGTGTCGTCTCCGAGCGTGTGTGATCGCTATGTGTGTGTGTCGTCTCTCTGTGGTGTGGTTCTGTGTGTGTGTGTCATCTCTGTGCGTGTATGGTGTCTGTGTGTGTGTGTGTGTGCGTTTTGTGTTTTCTATTGTCGTTGAGATTTGCGTTTCGTATCCACTGTGCGTGTGTACACACATGTTCAGAAAAACACAATAGCCTTATCTGAAGTGAAGCATTTTTCTACTCGTAAACTAATTTCTTAAACCAAATAGTTACCCCCACCCACCTCCCTCAGAAAGTTCAGAAAAAAAACACAATAGCCTTATCTGTAGTGAAGCAAGCGACTAGAATATAAATACCCGTTTATAACAAATTGCCTGAGTTAACAAGCCCTCGTTAGACTCTATTTTAAACTGACAACCCTGTTTAAAACACCACTTGTGTATTATACCAAACACATCGAAGTATTCGCAAATGCTAATGAATTAACATGCTCTTCAGGGTTACCTTAACTGCTGATCATTTTAACCCTTTTTTTCTCCATCTTAAAATTGGCAAATGTTATCTAGCTCTTTTTCCTTATTATTCAAATAAGATCGTTCGTACAGTTCACTTCACGAATCCCTTACCCCTTTTGGCAAATGTCAATCAAACAATTTTAATTGTAACATCCAATTTTTTTTTAACAACAAACTACTCTCGAGTTAAGGCAATTAACATTTGTCAATATCTGCTAAGGCATATACCGGTCATGATAATACTTGAATCTGAATTCAATTCTCTTACTAATATGAATTGTAGTGAAAACCATTTCTTTTATTCAAATCCCAACCACAAATCAAGTTATCGTATATACCCACCAAACCAGATCCAGAGGTACATGCACTGGAAAGGTGTCAAATTGCTATAGCTTCCATAGAATCCAGAAGGTCATGTGAGCGAGCTCTGAATCTCTTTGAAAAGGTGTATACAAGGTCCAGAATAACATTGAAATTGCTATAGCTTCGCGCAAATCCAGAAGACCATGTGAGGGAACTCTGAATCTCTTTGAAAAGGTGTATACAAGGTCCAGAATAACATTGAAATTGCTATAGCTTCGCGCAAATCCAGATGGCCATGTGAGGGAGCTCTGAATCTCTTTGAAAAGGTGTATACAAGGCTCAGAATAACATAGAAATTGCTATAGCTTCGCGCAAATCCAGAAGGCCATGTGAGGGAGCTCTGAATCTCTTTGAAAAGGTGTATACAAGGTCCAGAATAACATAGAAATTGCTATAGCTTCGCGCAAAATGGTACCTTGGTTACTACTGATATAGCCATTTTGTTCTATACTAGCTTACAATATACTAGCTTACAGCATATTACTCACTCCCCCCCCCCCCTAAAGCGGCTTTCACGCTACAGGCACAATTTTCTATGCTAAGTGGTTAAGTTACGTTACTTTAACTACGACCTTTAACGCTTAAACAAGTTCCGTCACACTGGGACACAGTTTATATAATTAGCAGTATGATCTTTCCCTATCTCACCCATTATAAAAACCCGGACCGAGGTGCGAGTGCTCCAGAGAACGTATAAACATAAGCGGCATTAGATCTTTTCACGGGTAGACAAAGAATAATCACGCATTATTGGAGCCAATTTTCTCAAATCAAGTGAAAATGATAGTAATACTTAAAAAACGAGCCATATATTACCATAGAGGCGAAGATATTCTAAAGAAAACTGACCTGTTTCTCTGGATACTTGAATCATGCAGGCTTATCTTAGTTTTGACTAAATTTCTGATGGGGGGCAAAAGGAGGTCGGGGGCAAACTAGGGTCTGGAGGAGGCAGTTGCAACCTCCCCACCCTGCACCATCACAACCATCACTTGATTTGAGAAAATTGGCTCCAAATTCCCCCCCCCCTCCCAAAGATTTTGACGAAATTACGCCACTGGAGGTAGATATGAGAAATATCTTTTGAATGAGCTATTGAAATCTGTCTAGATACCTGCAATACCAATATGCCCAATAACAATACGCTCATACCGATACGCGTGATATAAATATGTCCGATATCGATACAGTGTGGAGCCCTTTCCCCAGGGACTATGGAGGGTCATATCGTGATCAAAACCAAAGATGTTGGCCTTTGAATTATGTTGAACAAAATGGCTATATCAAAATTGTGATTAGATGACTTTGGGGGGAGGGGGGCTAGTTACTCTCCATTTTTCGGTCACTTAAAAAAGGCACTAGCAAATTTAATTACCGTTTGAATGAGCTATTACACACCTCTCTATGATGTTCCGGTCACCCCCTAGCATTGCTAGAAAAAAAAGAAAAAAATCGGGGGACAGATCAGCGCTGCTACCCATGCAGAAAAGTGATTTTCCTTGTTGTTCAAGGAGGGGGACTCGCAATTTAAGACAAACTTTTAAGACAAACCGAAATAAAAGTTATGATTCCTGAATCATTGTTACCTGACAATTTTTTTCACTAGGTAGTTTTTTCAAAACGCGTTTTTAACTTTCGGTTACTATGGACCGTAGTTCGCTCTTTACTAGCTTGCAGCTACCGCTGCAACCATGATAATTATAATTTCCAACGTTTTAAGACAACCAAGATCAGTTTTGCAAAAACTAGGGGTAGGGGCAAAAACGATCTAGGGAGCAAATGCCCCTCTGCCCTCTCCCAATCGACCTCACTAACCGCAACAATGTCTTCGCCCTTCCAGGAGTACTGAAGAACCAGAGAGCATTCCAGCACATCGTAATTGGTTGACTGGCGGCTGTTACTAGCACTTCCTTCATCCCTGGCCGGATTTCATTATGGCCAAGCAAGTCCTCGTTTTTTTTTTTTTTTTTTTTTTGACTGGTCAAAGTCCTCAGGGTCAACTTCCTTTTTCCAGAGGCTGAAAAAAATAGTATATTCTGCTTTCATAATTAAATATGGCCCGAGATAATGCCCTTTTACTTTCGAGTGGCGGGGTGGTGGAAAGCTGGCCTGTGGTGAAAATTTGTCCACATCCATTCTCGTCTTAAGGAGTGAGATAAGAGAGCCTGGGTAGGACAAAAAACATCTTTTTGTTTCAATAGCAATCCTGAGTTTGACAAGCAGCTTTCTGGGGCTACCAAGCTGAACTACTCAGTAAGGGGCTATCCTGCTTTCTGTCCGTTCGAAAAGTTTGAAAAATTGTAAGAAGAACGGGAACATTTTCTTATTATTTCTTTTTATTTATTATATACTTTTTCCACCTGAAGGACTAAGGTGAACATCTACTTAGCACAAATGTGAAACCTACCCACTGGTCTTGAACGAAAGGAGGGGGAAAGGCCCTTGCCTCCCACTGTGTATTTGTCTTCACAAGCATAACTAGGGCTGGTGGTACGGCTGTAGCTTTTGTGCATCAAATAATCAGTTGTTCTAAAAATATTATGTTTTAATTATAGTTTTTTTTTAGTTTAAATATTTTTCATATTTTACGCTACGTTATATCCATATATACTTTGGTGAGGGGATGCAAATATAGTCTTTGGTCCACACAGTATATGATATGGTTAGGGGGTAGGGCGATATAGATAATAAATCTCACTCAGGCAGGGAGAGGGGGTTTTCACTAGCTTTTGTGGTATTCATCTATTTTTTACGACTTTTTTTGTAAGACATGAAGATATAGGAAGGTTAAAAAGAATTATCTGATATGTCTTATATTGCGTACGCGGACGACCTGCTAATTCTAAGCCGAACCAAGTCTATTTTGGCATTATCTGTGCAACGAATTTCTATGATGTTTCGGAATGTTGGTCTGTTTTTGAATGTTGATAAAAGCAAATATTTAATTTTCAATCCCAAATCATCAGCTCATTATTTGTCCTGTGGATCCTCAGTAATTCGCAATGTTGCGAGTTTACGGTAGTTAGGAATTGGTATTTGTTCTACACTCCCTTTTTTGCGACTTCAGGTTCTGAGAGATGTTAAAGAAAAGTTGAAGATTGGACATGCGAAAATTGTACCTAACCGTGGAAAATATTTACGCCGAGCTTTAGCTAAAATGTATTCCACATATCGTGACCATTCTGTCTTGTTTTTAAGTGGCATGAATTCGTTATTGAATAAGAATGATTTGTGCCAGATCCGAATTGCTTATTTAAGATATTGCAAATTTTTACTGTGCCTTCCCGCTGCATATAGTAATACACGTATTATTGAGAAGTATGGTGCTACCGACATTGTCCAATCGTTTGAATTACTTAGTGCTAATTTACCAAGACATACCTTTGTGTCCCTAGGCCCAAACCATATTATCCGTGTGTTTTGTATGAGATTAAATAAAAAAAACAAGTTTTTTTAACTGAAAGTAAGGAGCGACATTAAAACTTAAAACGAACAGAAATTATTCTGTACATGAAAGGGACTATCCCCTCCTCAATACCTCGCTCTTTACGTTAAAGTTTTTTTATTGTTTTAAAAAATAAAGTTGTGTGACAGATTCAAACTTTAGCGTAAAGAGCGAGGTATTGAGGAGGGGAAAGCCCCTTTCATATACGGAATAATTTCTGTTCGTTTTAAGTTTTGATGTCGCTCCTCACTTTCAGTTAAAAAACTTTTTTTTTTAATTTAATTTCTGAACGTTTTTGAATTAATGCAGCTTTGATTTTGGCTCAACGTACATGAATAATTAAAACGAAAATTACATATTAATTTTACTTTTTTGGCTAAAGGGCTTTCTCGAAATTTTGTTCAGACCTAGCATACGAATTAACTTACGTAACGAACTTCTATATTCGTATGCTTTATTACGTATATTAGGGAGTTTGCCCCCTAGTCAATACCTTGCTCTTTACGCTAAAGTTCGAATTTTGTTCAAATCACAAACCTCTGAATCACAAAGACCGGTTAATTCGAATAGATAGCTCTTTTGAAAGTACTAAAAAAAAACTTTAACGTAAAGAGCGAGGTATTGACTAGGGGGCAAACACCCTCATATACGTAATAATTTCTGTTTGTGTTAAGTTTTAATCTTGCTCCTTACTTTCAGTTGAAAAACTATTTTTTATTTAATTTCTGATAGTTTTTTAAATAATGGGAAATCCATCGCCCCCTTCATAGAAATGTCCCTTCCCCCAAGGAAACATCCTCCATGGAAGGATCCTCCCCCGTAAGCCCCTCCTACTACACCCCCCCATCAGAAAAAATCCCTCCTGAAACGTCTTTATACTTCCCATTAACCAATACTATATGTAAACAATGGGCAAAGTTCATAACTTCCAGCCCTTCCCCCGGGAACTGTGGGGGATTAAGTCATCCTCAAAGACAAATTTATTAGATCTTCGACTATGCTGAACAGAATGGCTATCTCAAAATTTTGATTGGCTGACTTTGGAAAAAAATGAGCGTGGGAGGGGGCCAAGTTGCCCTCCAATTTTTTTGGTCACTTAAAAAGGGCACTAGAACTTTTAATTTCCGTTCAAGTAAGCCCTCTTATGATATTCTAGGACTACTTGATCGATACGATCACCCCTGTGAAAAAAAAGAAAAAAAGAAAGAATAATAATAAAAAAAAAAAAAAACACCGCATCTGTGATCTATCTTCTGACAAAAAATACAAAATTCCACATTTTTGCAGATAGAAGCTTGAAACTTCCTCATTAGGGTTTTCTGATACGCTGAATCCGATGGTGTGATTTTCATTAAAGTTTTGTGACTTTTTGGGGGTGTTTCCCCCTTTTTTCGAAAATAAGGCAAATTTTCTCAGGCGCATAACTTTTGATAGGTAAAAATAAACTTAATGAATTATATCTACTTGAAATCAGCATAAAAATTTGATTCTATTGATGCATCTATGGGTATCAAAATTCCGGTTTTTCAGAGTTTCGGTTGCTATTGAGCCGGGTCGCTCCTTACTTACAGTTCGTTACCACGAACTGTTTGATAAAGGTTTCAGTTATCTATGTGTCAGTGTCAGCGTATTTGATTTTTCTTCCTTTTTAGTGTAATTTTGGCTACTCCGCTTGTTTTGTTTAAAAGTGGGTTATAGATAAATTATTATTGCAGAAATGTATTTTAAAAAAAAAAGAAATTTACAATCCTTGGGCATTTGTTTTTCAAAGAGTAAATGGACTATTAAAATGAGTAATGTATGAAGTTCTTTTTACTCAAGATACTTGTTGGCAACAGAAGTCCTCTGTGTGGGCTTCAAATCTATAAGAAACCCCGCCCCCGCCCCACGAATGCATCCCTGTGTATAATAAAGGGATAATCCTGATTGCACCTATAACTATGTTAACTGATTTTCTTATTTGCTTCTTAGTTACATTCCAAGTTCTTGACCACTTAGTGCTGATCATATTGGTTTCCATTTATTCAAATGTACTTTGATTATTTGCATAAACAATTTTAGACAATGAGGTTTGAAACGAAGTATAAAAACTGTTTGTCACGAACATGCTATCAAAAAAGATTTTGAAAATGAGAGGATACTAAAAGTAAGAATCTAATTCTTGACTGAAAATTATAGCATTTTTTACTATTCATTTCCTTCGGTAATGTCGTAAAACGATAGGAGTAGTCAGGGCTTGGGAAAGCAAAGCATAAGATCAAATTTTAATTGACTTTGTAAAAATACAGCACCTTCTCTGGGCCCATTTTGGGCCGTAAATCATTTCCTGAAAATCTCTTGACACACAGCAACCGTAAGATGATTTTTTGAAAAACCACTCTTCCTAATTATTACCGTTGTGATTATTATTTAGCACATAAAGAGTTATCGTTCTTTCACCTTTCATATTAGCATAATTTACAACGTAATTTTACGTCGTGTTGTCTTACGTAGCAAATTTTGTTCGTAACTTAGGCAGTGGAAAGCGAGCTCGAGCTCTGTTTAGAACATTACGCTACGTAAGTTTTTATTACGCAAAGGAAAGGTCAATATAGCAGCTGCAAGATAGAATATATGGACACTGCTGACTTTAGACGACGATTATATAGGTTTTATGGATTTTATCATTATCCCAGTGTGACGGAACATGTTTAAGCGTGAAAGGTCGTAGTTAAAGTAACTTAACTTAACCACTTAGCATAGAAAATTGTGCCTGTAGTGTGAAAGCCGCTTTAGGGGGGGGGAGTGAGTAATATCACTTGTAGTAATAATGGTCCAAAACTCTTAACCGGTGGTTTTCAAGAATACCTCCCGTATGTTCCTCCTCCAAGCCTCCTTAATAAACTAGGCAATTAAGGTACAAGTACTAATATATTAAATTAGATTATTAGAGGTTTGGTTCTGTTGGTAAAGCATTCGGCTTGGAATTAGAGTGGCTTGTATTCGAGTTCTGCTTTTATTTTTAATCATGGTTTTCTCCCTTCTATTCGATCATTTAGGATAATTTCACTATTTTTGTAAATGTGATGCACTCATTTTTTAACGCATGTCCCAGGAAGGTATTTGGTTAAGCATTTTGATTCAAAAGGGAATAGAGGTCATCCAGTCAATGGTTTGCAACGACATTTTGAGTATATCACTAAATCTATACCCCAACGAATGGCGTAATTTTGTCAAAATCCTGTAGGGGGCGGGTTCAACGTTTGAGGAAATTTTCCTAAATCAGGTGAAAATGACAGAGAAAACTGAAAAAAAAACCGAGCCGTATAGTAATAAGAAAGGTAAAGATGTACTAAAGAAAAATGACCTGTTTCAGTGGATGCTTGAATTATGCTGGCTTATCTTAGTTTTGGCAACATTTTTGGAGAAACTAAATTTCACCGGGGAGGGGGGGGCAAACTGGGGTCTAGAGGAAAACTCAGGTCTGGGAGGGAAAATTCCCCCTCTGCCCCATAGCAAATTATGCCCCCTACCCCAACTCCTTGCCAGTAAGTGGATGGAAAAGTGTAGGCATGTGGTTCTGGAACCGCTCAAAGTTGTATATTAAAAGAAGGATCACTTATTGTTATCCTTACTTATTCAAATTATTTACTTGACAGTTCCACCTTAATATTTTTTCTATACATAAGATTGTGCATCCAAAGAGGAAGAAAGACAAATGAAAACAGTTCTGTAGGAGAATTCAGGTAATTCTTCCCAACATTTTTGAAATGAAAACAAACAAAGTTTATAATACCATATATCGTACCAACACAAGAAATGATCTTTTTTTGAAACTCCCATTATTTCTGAGTAATAAGTGGCTTTTTATTTAGAGACAGGTCAAATAAATCCCTAAGCCTAAAGGCACATTTCTGTTGAGCAAGTATGTCGATACACAAACCTGTCCGCTCAGTTAACGTTTTGTGTCGTAGATACTCGCCTGGAGCTACTTTATTAAGTGCAACTAAATTTAGTTTTCAAAACAAAGAATTAAAGATCTATTTCTTCTTTTCTGATTTTTTTTTTACAAAAAGAAACGAAACTATGTTTTGATTGTTTTTCCACTTTAAACTTATTTTTTCCTTCAATTCTTTTACGACTTCCTAGTTCTGCTCCTTAATAAGGGTTGAGGTATCTTATCTCCCCTAGATTGGAGGTGGTTAGAAAGAAGGACCAACAATAAAACTGAAAACAAACAGAAATTATTCCGTATAAATAAAAGATGTCATAACAATGTTGTTTCTAAATTAAATTTTAATCAAAACCGAGCATAGATTTAATTAAAAAAAAAAAAAATCCGAGGGAAGTAAAGAGCGAAGATGAAACTTAAAACAAACAAAAATTACTACTTCACAGCCTATCTAACATACATCAATAGAAACTAATGCAAATAAATAAACTTGTGATATTTCCCTATGTTTGTAACATTACAGAAAACTAGCGCTTTACTGAAAAAAAAACAATATAGGAGTTTTGATACGGTAAAAGTAAACCTTTTAAGGGAACTTTTAACAGTATAAAAGTAAAGTATTTTTGGATTGTTGCTTTATTTTTTTCGTTTAGTTTGGCTTCGCTTCTGCACAATGAGCTCAGTTCAATGATTGATTGTCGTTTTGGATCTGAAAAGTACATTTCACGATTATTTTGTAGACAGATTAGAAGTGTCACTACAGACTCGCTTTAGAATTCGTATCACAACTTAAAATTCTCAGTTTTATAATTAGAATTAATTAAATCTCCGGACTCAATACTGCGGATGATGCGTTTATCTTTTAGAGGAAGATTAGATGAGGGTGAGATGTTACGTGAAAAATCAACACGTTTTTTTATCAATTGATTAATGAATTTAAGCTTATTATTTTTATGGCTAGTTTTTAAGATAATTTTGAGTGTATACTGATGTCACAGCTCCTGTTGGACTATGAAAAGCGTTATAGATTAGTTTGCTGTTGTGAGGCTACGCATTTACTTTTGACTTCTAAATCAATATTCTTGTTTTTTATGCTTGGCTTTCGTGTTTTCAGTAAAGCGTCATTTCTCTGTAATGTTACAAACATAGGGAAATATCAACAGGTGATTAATTTGCATTAGTTTTATTGATATATGTTAGATAGGCTGTGAAGTAATAATTTTGGTTCGTTCTAAGTTTCAACTTCGCTCTTTACTTCCCTCGCAAAAACTTGTTTTTTTTAATTATACCATAATGAAAGGCACGCCCTTTGTAACACCAGGCACCTAGACACCGGCCTATTATACATGAGGTCTTGGGTTTGAGTCCCTAAAACCCACAGTTGATTGTTCTCCTAAAAAAAAGATAGCTTTTTAACTGCTCTGTTTTAACAGTTTGCCTCATTGAGGATATCTTTTTTCAGGTTTGTCACATAAATCAATTCGGACACGAGTACCGACATGCGCGAGGTGCCGTAACCACGGAAAGATAACTAAACTAAGAGGACACAAACGCTATTGCCGGTTTAGAGCTTGTTCATGTAAACTGTGTGTCCTAACTGTCGATAAACAACGGGTAATGGCTGCTCAAGTTGCAAATCGTCGAGCTCTTAAGCAGGACGAAGAAAATGGAGTCTTCACCTCTATTTCTTATTCCTCAAAAACAAATGACGTTTCTATACCTGCTCATACGAGGACATCAGATCCACAAAATTCGTTAGTTGTGACATCAACCTCTTCTCTTATAATGAGTCAGCCGTCTGTTTCTAGGCTTGGATCCTTGCATATAGATCAAAATATACCTCAAAATAAACCATCTCAGACCCAATTTCTCCATCCAGGAACAAGAGAGATCCATTTGGATCCACCGAGCCACCTTCGGTCACCTGTCGAAGGAAAACTACTTAATTTACATCAATGTTTCATAAATGATGTTTCAACCATGATTTCACCCGGTACATTAAGAAGCGAACCCCTTCCTCTGCTAGTCTCATCTTCTTTTGATGATTTCATGAAGGCAGTACTACTTGATTTGCAGAGAAATATGAGACTCGAGAGTCATAATTTACCTTTATTAGTGTATGCTTTGGGCATATCTGGATGGAATCCGCAAGCTTTGATCGGATGGCTGAAACTAGGTTAGTAATATCTTCAATTCTTCTTTTAGTTTTGTTTGAAATGGAGATAAATTGTCGACACATTCAAATGCATGCTCTCCATCATTCAGTACCTTGAGCATATCTAAGGAGTGTGTTGGGGCGATGATGGTTACTCTCCTCAAGAAAAAACTCCTCCTTTTATTATCACTTTTCAGTCTTATAGCTTTGTTACTAGTTTATATCTTGTTCTTAGTTTCTTGTCTTAAATAGAAGAGAGGACCTAACATTTATACGATAAAGGAAACTGGGCTGCTTTGACAGATGACAGGGCGTGAGAGGGGAGTTAGTCGCTATCCAATCACTTTCAACTATTAAGAAAGGCACTAGCCCTTTCAATTTCCAATTGAATGAGCTTTTCTGAAGTTTCTACGACAACACTTTCAATAAAAACTTTATATGCCCCCAGGGCATAACTTACAACCCTTGCCCTGAGGGCTGTGGGGGGAAGGGTTGTCATTCTTAAAAACCTAATTTCCAAAACTTTCAACTACGTTGAATAAAAGGGCTATCTAAAAATTTTGATTGGATCTGTTTGGGGAAAAAGTGGGCGTGAGAGGGGGATATGTTACCCACAAATACCGCTCGACTGGTACCACGAGCACTAGCTCTGTAAATTTCCAACTGACCAAGTCCTTTTTGAATGATCAGCGACAAAACTTTCAATAAAAACTTCGTGTGCCACCAGAGCATAACTTACAACCTTGATCCTGAAGACTGTGGGGGGAATGCTCCCTTCAAACATATAATTTCCTGAATTTTGAGCGTCATAGGACCAATTGGCTATCTCAAAATTTTTATTGTATGTGTTTGGGTAAATGGTGGGCGTAGGAGGGGTGTTAGTTGCCTTCCAATCACTTTCGACTACTGACAAAGAAACTAGCCCTTTGAATTTCCAATTGAATGAGCCCTTTTGATGTTTCTACGACAGCGCGTTGTATAAAAACCTTGTATGCCCCCATGGCATAACTTACAAACCCTTGCCCTGAGGGTTGTTGGGGAGTTTCCTCCTCAAAAACATATTTTCTATGTGAAAATCCACTCCGCTGAACAAAATAGCTAACTCAAAATTGTTATTGAATGTCATTGGGGGAATGACGGGTGTGGGGGGGGGGCTAGTTGCCCTCCAATAACTTTTGAACACTAAAAAAAGCACTAGCCCTTTGAATTTCCAATCGAATGAGACTTTTTTGAAGTTTCTACGACAACGCCTTCTATAAAAACCTTATATTCCCCCAGGGCAATTTACAACCCTTGCCCTGAAGGCTGTGGGGGAGTGTCTTCCTCAAAACATAATTTCTATCTGGAAATCAACTACGCTGAACAAAATGGCTATCTCAAAATTTTCATTGGATGTATTTTGGGAAATGGTGGGCATGGAAGGGGTGTTAGTTGCCTTTCAAACACTTTCGAATATTAAAAAGGGCACACGCCACTCCAATTTCCAATTGAATCAGCCCTTTTCGAAGTTTCTAAGACAACTTCTTCGATACGAAGTGCCCTGTTCTAAAGGAAAAAATTATAAATAATACATCGTGCCACCAATGTTCTTATAGGCCCCCAGGGCATAAACTGAAAGCGTTACCCTAAGGGTTGTGGGGGAGTGTTATCCTCTCACGCAAGTTTTTTCTGGGGAAACCAATTCCGCTGAACAAAAGGGAAATCCAAAACGTTTTAGTGGTGGTGTTTGTGAGTATGATGGGCGTAGGGGGGAGGGGCTATTTGCCCTCCAATCACTTTCGACTTTTAAAAAGGACACTAGCCACTCCAATTTCCAATCGAATGAGCCCTTTTCTAAGTTTTTACGACAACTCCTTCGATACGAAGTGCCTGAGTATGGAAAAAAAAAATAATACATTGTGCCAACATCGTTCTTTACTTAGCGCTATTGCGCTGCCTATGATAAAGGAAACTGGGCTGCTTTGACAGATTCACAGTTGCTTTCCGAGTGGTTCAAATAGTAGTTATTAAACAGCTGAAATGTGAAGAGTCAGACATATTTATTTCCTTATAGAGTATAGACTATAATTAGCAAGATCATGTTTTATTTAAAAAATAAATCAGACGATAAATGTTTGTTAACGAAAAGAAACGTTGAAATTAACAAAATGAAGAAGAGGCTACCATTGATTTACTGCACAGGTTTTGTGCACTTCCAGTGATTACCAGTAGATTGTTTCCGAGGATTATTACAGATTAAAGAGGAAACTACTTTTTTTTTTACTTGTGAGTCATGTTTGGATACGGTTCAAATTCACATGTCAACAGTACTGTCGGGCCAGGATTTACCAATTGGCCCACTAGGCCCGGGCCTAGTGGTTTACAATGCCAGGGGCGCAATAAATTATCACTGCGTTATTTTTTCTTAACAAAAACTGGATTGATGTGATTTGTGGTCAAGATATCAAGTGCACTCCACTGCCGTGCTGCCTATTCACAGAAAAGGGATTTTAAAACAACACAGGAATTCCGTGGCCACTTATAAACTGTCAGATGTCTCCCAAGAATGGCAGCTTAGAGCTCGGTATCACCTCTCTCTTTCATAACCTTTGGCTCATCAATTGCCTTCTAATCAGTGCTTTCACTATCTCCGAATTTTCGGGGATTTCCCCGAAAACCTTGCAAAAACGGAGCGGCAAAAACGCTTGGGCCTAGAACGGTCAAAGCTTTAAATCCGGCGCTGGGTGCTGTTGCTTAAAGTATGAATGAAATATAAATATATTGTTCCTTATTACAATATTTTGCAAAATATTTCTCAGGCTATATTATGCAGTATGTCATCTGAGCCATCTAAAAGTGAAGCGAGCAGAGTTCTAACCTCGGTGCCAAAGTCCCATAAGATGTTGCAGAAGCTGTAGTCCATGGGTAATTGCTGTGAATCTACTCTTGTAACTATGTCTCCCGGGTGAAATTTGCCATTTCAAGATAAATCCAGAAATAAATCATACGAAGCAGACGTTGAATGTCTGTTTTGATTAACTTGTGACGGCCCCGAGCGACTTATTATTGGATGATTTACTAAAACATCCCTATCCGTGAAACTAATACCCAAATAACACCATGGTCACACCTGTGAATAACAGAGCGAATTTTTATGATTGACGTGGGTTTTTCTTGATATCAACTTCAGGCTCGCATTTCAGAGGCAGAAAATCAGAATGGGGAGAACATCGTTTGAAAAGCTTTAGGTTGTTTCAAACTATTTTCTACTAACACTATTTCTTTGTATCTTGCTATCGACAAGTCTGACTGTAGTCTTGACCGAGTATAATGCTGACATGTTGTGGCTAGAGAAAAAGCATGGCTTCACCTGATTAGTATAATAGAAACGGTTCTTGTATTTTTGGCATTTAGACAATGAATTGAAAAGTCAAAAAGAAAAAGAAAGAATTTTCTGTCGCAAAAAATAGTAAAATTTACCCCAAAGCATGAAAGTGCATAGTTCTAATGCTTACGTGGGACTGGTTAGAATTTTCTCCAGATGGGTGATCTGATACTAGTAAATAAAAGCAGGTCTAGATATCCATATTTTTATAGCACACTCGCGTTTTAGCCAAAGTATTCCTTAAAGAGAAGGTATCACCCGAGTCTCTTGGACGACGAGCCCTGAATGCTCCTCAACACGTTCGTAGTCCTTTTTTTTTGTTCATTGGTACAGTACTTCACACAATTCAAATTTGAGTCATTCTTCCTAGAACTAACGGCTTTGCTTACCTGATTAAAAAAAGTTTACCATGAGAGATAAATAGCGAAGATAAATCTTAAATCGAGCAGATGTTAGTTTATACAAGATGTTAGATAAAAAAAAACAAGTTTTTTCAACTGAAAGTTTTTCAACTGGAAGTTTTTTTCAGTTGAAAAACAAGTATTTTCAGCTGAAAGTAAGGAACAACATTAAAACTTAAATCGAACAGAGATTATTACGTATATAATGGGGGTTGTCCCCTCCTCAACACCTCGCTCCTTACGCTAAAGTTTTTTAGTACTTTTAAAAAGCGTCTTATTGTTCTAATTAAACGGTCCTTGTGCTTTAGTAGTCATTCTTAAAGATTTGGGACAACTTCCAAACGTTGGCATAAAATACGAGTTGATGAGGAGGGGGCAACCCCTTTATGTATGTAATAGTTTCTGTTTGTCTTAAGTTTTAATCTTACTCCTTACTTTCGGTTGCAAAAACTTGTTTTTTTATTTAATTTTATATAGTTCTTAAATAATGCCAGGAAATCTGACCCCACCTCTACGGAGAAACCCCCTCTCCACGGAAATATACTCTAGACAATTCAATCCTGGGTGAAAATTTACCCCGGAAAATTACTCTTAACCACTCTGCGCGTAAAATTGAGACGGAAAAGAGAAAGCGAGACATATAAAAAGAATTTTCTATAAGAATTCCGACAAATTCCCTCAGTGCATAATTTCCCCTGACAAGTTCACTCCCTGATAACTTCTCTCCCCATGAAAATTTCCCACTGGAAAAAAAAACAGCAGAAAATTTGTCCCCTTCCCACCCGAAAATGTATGCATACATCCCAATAACAAATATGCAAAAACAATGGGCAAATCTTATACCTTAACGACCTTTCCCCTGGGGCTATGGGGGGTCATGTTATACCCAAAAACATAGTTATTGGGCCTTTCAACTATGATGAACAAAATGGCTGTCTCAACATTTTTCTCGGATGATTTTGGGAAAAAAGGAGCGGGGGAGGGGGTATAGGTGCCCTCCAATTTTTTGATCCCTTAAAAAGGGCACTAGAACTTTTAATTTCCGTTCACATGAGTGCTCTCTCGATATTCTAGGACCACTAGGTCGTTACGATCACTCCTGGGGAAAAACAACAACAAAAAAACAACAAATAAACACGCATCCGTGATCTTTCTTCTGGCAAAAAAATACGAAATTCCACATTTTTGAAGATAGGAGCTTGAAACCTAATCAGTAAGGTCCTCTGATACGCTGAATTTGATGGTGTGGTTTTCTTTACGATCCCTTGGCTTTTAGGGGGTGTTTACCCCTTTTTTAGGAAATCAGAAAGATTTTCTCAGGCTTTTACCCTTTGATACTTAAGACTAAACTTAATGCAATTTATATATTTAAAATCAGCATAAAAAGGCACTTCTTTTAATATATCTATTCGTATCGAAATTCCGTTTTCTAGAGTTTCGTTTACTATTGAGCCGGGTCGCTCCTTACTTACAGCTCGTTACCACGAACTGTTTGATATGTTTACTATGAGTACAGAAATTAATTTTTACTACTTAAAACAAACATAAATTAAAATAAACAGAATCGTATTTTTTTTAATTTACGGAAACCTTAAATCGACTGTAAATTACTACAAATACGGGTGGTAGCAGAGCATGTGCCTCCCCCTCCAATTTGTTGTCCGTCTAAATTTTGAAAAATAACTTTCTGGTATTTTCATTAAAAGATACCTTTTTTTGGTATTTTCATTGAAAAAAGGAAAAAACAGAAAAATCGCCCCCTTTCTAAGATTTTGAAAAATACATTGTGCGGACCCCTGCATTTTAGTGAATTTGGTACCACTGGATTGCCACCCCTCAAGCCCCCTGAAAGGCTCAAGTGTCATATTAGATTTGTTCAAAACTAAATAGATAGCTTTAAATGAAATTTTCATCTAGTAATTTTATTTCATGAATATTTAAGAGGAATGAATTTAAAGGAAGACGCAACGGATAAATATGTAGGCTACTACATATCAGACTAATCAAACTAAATGAAATGTTACAAATAACTGACATAGAACTGGGTACATATTGTGTATGTCCACCCTTTCCCCCTAATCATACCCTTTCAGCTCTACTCTTTCCCCCTAAATCAAAGTTCAATGTCCATTTGTCCCCCTCATCACTCCCTGAAATTTTAAACCTGATACCCCTAGCCATTCCCAAGAAATTACAGATAATTTGCAAACTCAGGCGCACATAGTGCCTTTTGATTTGTTCAGGTACGTGTGTCGTTTCTAATGTATAACCTTGGAAAACTCTGGAAATCTTCGCCTAGCGATCAATCACTAGGAGTTCCTAGATGATCGGACAACCAAAACAAAACATGACCGCCTTTCTACTAAAACCTGTATGTCAACAGTAGGTAGTTTACATAATTTAGGGCCATTGCCTCTGGGACTGTGGGCATGATGTCGACCCTGGAGGGATACTTATAGAGACATACCTAGAGCAAAACAAGTGCATAGGAGAGGGACTGGTTGCATTTCAATCATTTCCGATTCTTGAAAAGTGTACTAGAACTTTCAATTCCCATCAAATGAGCCCCTCCTGAACAGTGGCGTAGCTAAAGAGCAGGGAGGACGGTTGCCTCCAGGTGCTGCTTCTGAGGGGGCGCTAAGTTGAGTTTTTTTTTTTACTTCTATTGTGGTAATGATGCGGGAGAGGGCCAAAAACTGACATTGGCCCTGGGGGCTGAAGACCCTCGCTACGCTTCTACCTCCCAAATTTTTACGACCACATCTTTAATATAAAGCAGCCAGGAAAAAAATAATGATACATTGAACGCATATGGCTGTGTTCTTCGGCAGTGCTAAAGCGCTGTCTCTGATTTTCTTGTATTTTTTTTTTAAGCTTTTAAGTCCAGTTCTTATTTTATTTATTTTTTGTAGGTAAAGGCTTCCCCCGACTTGGAGCCAAAATATCTGGAAATTTTTAAATTTCTTTTCCTCTGTAGTAGTTAAACATTTTACCCGATTTTTATTTACCTATGTTTTCATTTCGTGGTATAAGAAATTATTTACGTAAAGGAAGTTTTAGATGGAGAGGAGAGGTGTTATTATTATTATTATGGGTGGACTCACCAACTGAGCCAACCTCAGGCCATACTGGCCCAAAATTTACACACATCCCACCAAAAAATCAACGAGCTAACCAACAGTTTGGGACTAAGGGCCAGATGTTCCTTTCCTTATCGTACACCTTGCCAGTTCTCAGATTTTACCCTCCACAGCAGCATCTTCCAGATTAACATCCAGCTGGTTCCCGCTGGTATCTGGCCCCGGCTGGAAGTTCTCCTGTTTGATACCTTCATGTTTCGGGCATCTGACATTTTTGGCAAATTGGCGAATCAGGTCTTGTGATTCTAGTCAAATGATTATGAAAATAACCAGTCAATAACCATTCAATAACCTTCAATAACCATCCGTATTTCAGACCCTACAAGTCAAAGAGGAGATTTTTTCAACGTGAGATTAAACTTTGGAATTATTTCCTTTATTCCTTTACATACCGCTATTATGTGCAATTCTGCTGAACCCTTTCAAGGGCCCGTCTCCTATCGGTAGCTTTCTAGTAATTCTGATAGACGGGAATGAAAGGTTCTGGCCCATAACTAGTCATTGATGCACCAGCCTTAGCTGCTTCTTCTGTCAACTCGTAGTCTGTAATCCAAGAATGTCCCAGGGCCCGCATCAGCGTGATACGGTTACCATTGGAAGCTAGTCTGTTTAAAGCTTCATAGCAATCCAATTCACTGTTTTGTCTGCTCTTAGTCAGGGATGGTGTTGAAGGAGGTATGGGCTCAATGCCCCTACTTTAAGCTCTCCAGTACAAATGTCCACCATTCGTGAGGTGTGTAGTAAATGCATTTTGAGTTACACGGAAAAAAGGTATTTTAAAAATCTAGAGAGAACAAAAACATCTAGAAGGCAAACAGCACCTGACCCCCCCCCTAACTGGTGCCTCTAGCGACAGTTAAATTAATCAATTGCCCTGCAATGGGCTCCAATTATGCAGATTGAAAATCCCAGAAAGACTTCAATTTCAACTAGGTGTGATATCTTAATCGTGATTTACTAACTTAACATCTTCTGATGTAGGAAAGCCAAATCGGAATCATAAGGATTTTTAAGTGATCCGTCATGGGTTGGAAAAGGTAAAACAAGGGTTCTCACTACAATCGGGTCTTCGGTACCCGGACCAGTGCTCTTTGGGACTTAAATTCGAGATAGTAGTTCACTATTTTCGGGACTCTAAGGTATCTGAAGTGGGGATAGCAGCTTGTTAAATTCGGTAGCCTAGGAAATCTAATAAATTGGATTTCAGTTCTGACATTCTTTTTTATTTGGGTTCCGAGGTGTCGGTCAGAATTTTTTCTAATATTTTTCATCTATTGGAGCAACCACGGATATTTTGTGAAAATATCCACGGAAATATTACATTCTCTTTCCTTCACATTTCTAGTTCTTGGGGGTAGAGGAATCGAGGTATTACATAGGTCCTTACTTTTCCCCTATTTTCTTCGACCTAGATTATCAGCTTATGTTTTCCTAGCAGATTTTTTTTTCAAATAATGATCTCAACGGTACCCCTCAGATGTACTATGATATTATCTACAGTGCTTCAATGACTTTCCTGAACACCGGCCTTAGCAATCGGCATACCAGATTTTAGATTCATTTAAATTTCTTGGGTACCAAAATTAGCAGTTTGCTGGCCAAACTTTAGAGTCATATAGAACCGACTCGGGTACCGAAGCATCTACTAAGTTTCACCATAAAACAAGCCTATATTTTCGAAGTTGGAGGATGCGTGAGGGGGTGTACGGGTACAAGGGACCATAATTTTAACAGGGTATGATATATCTATCTTTCTATTAGAAAAAAAGGGGAGGGAAGTCGTGGTATTAAGTAGACAGAAGCTAAACGGCCTCAATCCAGGCCCTCAAACATACAGATTAAAATACGTTTGAGTAACGAAGTAACATGTCTACCTTTCTATTGAGGAAAAGATTAAACGGTTGGTGATGAAGAAATTACGGGACCAAGGGCCTTATACTCGGTTCTTTAATCATATGTATTGAAAATCTTGTATGACTCATTTCAACAAGTTGCAGTCTATCCACCGATCTTTAAACAATGAAGGAAGGGTTCTGAGGGTACACGGGCCCAAGGACTTTTTCCCCAAAATCATCTAGATTTGAAACCCATAAGAAAACAAAGGTGGGGGGACGGACCCAAGGGCTTTTAATCTGATGGTTCCAAATTCCTTGCATGACTCTAATTTCAACAAGGTCTATCTTCTTTTTTATACTAGAATATACTTATGATCCTTTGGTTTTAAATGAGCTGTTTAAATAATGTGTAACAGCAAACAATGTGTAATGCGCACCTTTGTGCTGCGTTCACCTTGTTGTGCCTGGAGGCACATTTTTCTCCAATTCTGCTTAAAATGGCTATTTTGAAATTTTACTTTAGTTCCATATAAGGCAGGAGGGATGTGCTACCCGGGGCACCTGAGGCATTGAACGAGACCAGATTGCCCTCTCATTATCTTGACTTTTAAAGGCAGCGCAAGTGTTTCTAATTTACGATCAAATTAACCCTCCCCAAAGTTTCTGCGATCAGGCGTTCCGTATGATGAGGCTGAAAAAAAAGAGCCATCATAATAATATATGGAAGACAGAGACATATTTGCTATGTTTACGCTAATGTACCTAATATGTATAATGATTTTTTTTTTGCTTATTATTCGTAAAATAAAATACTATACCAGTATTACAATGCTACTTTTGATTTTACTTGATTTTTATGAAGAGTGCAGTAGTATGTTACAATCCCTGATTGATTTATTCTTTGTATTTTTATTTTTATAATCTTGTAACAATCTGTTCTTCTTTCAGCCCATAGCTCCGTCATAAAACTTGGAATTTTGAATGGCTGACACTAGGAAGAAAAAGTTTTAAAGTTTTTAGCTTTAAGTGATTTGGTTCAGTGATTTTTTGCTCAAAAATTCCTATAGCTTTTGTTGTAAAAATTAGGTTTTAAAAGTGGCCTTAAATGTGTGATTAAAAAAGTTCATGCTTCCAATGTTTCTGCTTGAGTAGGTTAATTTTATTGCGAAACTAATAGCAGAGCCTATCGGATAAATGCATAAAAACGCATACTGTCTTGTGAGGATTGGAAGCCTTTTCACTCCGATTTTACAATGGAGAAATACTCGCTTCAGGTACCTTAGCATAATTCCACATGACTTTTATTATGGTTAGAGATTAGCTGGGAGTTATCTTCGTTATTAAAACTAATAGCAGAGCCAATCAAATACAAGCGTAAAAGCGTTTACGCTCTGGTGAGGATAAGAAACCAACTGACTCCGATTTTACAATCGAAAAATACTCGCTTCAGGTACCCTGGAAAAATTTCACATGATTGTTTTAAGATTTGCAATTCCCTGGGTATTGCCGACATGATCAATTATATAGATACATTAAGGAACAGAAGGCTCTTAAATTACCAGCTCAAACTAAGACAAGTAAAAAAAACAAGGAAAAAGAAATTGCATGTGTTTCAGACCAATAGCTTCTGTTGGTTTTAATTGCCTAAAAGGAGACAAAAAAGGAAAAGTACGAAAAGAAAACCTATAAAAGGAACATAAGAACGTCAGTAATACCAGGTTTAAAATAATTGAATTCGAAAGGAAGACTGAAATAAACTATAAACTAAAGATATGCAAATAAATTCTAAATCCATTTAGTAATCAAAAGAATAAATCTAACCTTTTTAATCTCAGATTAAATTAACGTGCAGTTTCTGCAAAACATTAAAATTGCTCTTTCTCTAGAAAACTGCTACTACTGCTACTACTACTATTAACAACTTACTGCAGCACCAAGATGCCTGAGGCCAACACAGCGCCGTACGCTCCTTCTCTGGAAAACCTTGGAAAAGCGGCACATTATAATTTGTACCCTTTTTATATTGGACAAATGTTGATTTTCTGGATATAATCAAAGGATGGAAATGAGAATTTTCTCTTTTAAATCTTGCTTAAAAAATCTTCTGGTGGTACTTCTCCGCCCAACGGAAGATTTCCTGGTGGTACTCTTCTCATGGTTACTACATTCCCTGAATCCGCGAACTTCCGCTCAATTTCAAATTTTTGACTCACTTTTGAGTTGTTGTCCCATTTCACCTGGACAATATTTAGCAAAACCTTAGAAATAATTCCTCTTTTGAACTGTTCAAAGTAATTCCTTGCTTTCATTCTATTTTACAGATAATAATAGCGTGAATAAAATGGTAAACTGAATGTGGAAATGTATGTCCAAGTGTTTGTGCTGTGCGCCCGTGAATTCTTTATTTCATCAACAAAATTCAGGACAATAATTATCAAAACATACCCGTCTCAAAAGTGTTTTTCCAAAAGTGTTGATCGGATTTATGCAGTACTAAACTCCCTGATAAGGAAAGCCCCCTCTTTTTTGGCTAGCTATTTGTGGAATTATACAGATTTTGGACTCAAGGTGTATACTCCTGGGGTTCAAGGTCCAAGGGTTCGCTTCAGGCACTCCAAGACTCGATATTCAGAGACTAAGACTTGAAGACCTTATTATTTTCACTTTTGAAAATAAATTTTGGCAGGCTGCATTGTATATTTCTAAATGGAGGATATCATTTTATTCACAAAAACATTATTTGTCAAATCGAAAAAAGAAAAAGTAAATCTTATACCTTTCCAGATATAAACGAATTAGATCTGATTCAGAAATATCAATACTTTTCAAAACTTGCATTTGAGAGCAGAGAACCAATTACTCATATTTGGCAGGCTGTATATTAGGTCAGAAATTTTTGGCGTAAAACAAAAATATAGGCCTCAGATTTTTTCCTGAATTTCAAAGAAGATACATTCAACAATATCTGTGCCACAAACTCACCCCCCCCCCCCTGCTGACTTTGGTTGGAACTCATGAAACTTAAAGATAACGTAAAAAATCGACGCTTATTATGAACAAATCAAAAGCTATGAGGCTGAAAAAATTTGCCCGATTTCTGAAAAACGAGGAAACCTCCTCAAGGTTCAAGTGATCTTAATGATAAAAACACCATCAAATTCAACACATCAGTAAATTCTATTGCAGGTTTCAAGCTCCCATCTACCAAAATGTAGAGTATTGTATTTTTTTCGAGAAACTATATATTGTACTATGTATTGAAACTATGTATTGAAAGAAACTATATATTGTACTTCCCAGTTTCAAAGGTAGTAATGCCGAACGGTGGCGTATTCGTTCCTAAATAGTCAAGCAGTCCATATAAAATAAACGGGCAATACAGACACGTATTTTAGATCTTATTAAACCAATTTGATCTACTTGATGTTTGATGAAAATTATGTACAGTGATCTAAATTTCGCATCGGCAATTATGGAAGAGGGCCAGAGAGTGATTAGAAGAGGCCCAGAACTGATCTCTGAAGCAGAGATCAGTTTTTTTTCTATTTTTGCTTTTAGTCTATTTCTTCCTTTTTTGCTGTTCATCAGCAATACTGCTATGTAAAAACAAAAGATTTTTTTATTGTTTCTTAACAGGAAACCATGAACCCGTTGTCCTCTTCTTTGCTTTAGCTCCAGATATGGAAAAAAAAATCTTTGTTGCTTTCCTTTCAGCAAAAATAAAACAAAATATCCCACTTGTTTCTCTCTTGTATTATTGGATACTGGTGCTGCCCAAGTTTTATATTTGTTTACTTGTTTCGTTTCCCCCCTTTTTTAATGTCCCTTTTTTATATTTTTGTTTTGTTTAGTTTGACCAGTTTTTATCTTTTGATGTTTTTTTTTACTGATATCTCAGTTTAACTAGTGACTAACGAATGATTTTTTGATGTGAGTTTTTTCGTTTTCGTTTTCATAAGATCTAAAAAATTTTTCATAACATCTAAAATTTTAAAACTTTAGTTTTTTTGGGTTTAAGGGGGAAAAGGTACCCAGGTTAGGTTAGTTTAGGCTACGTCACCTATTTAATATATGCTATGCTTTACGGAGGGGGTTTAGGAGGGGGAACGGTACCTAGGTTAGGTTACGTATTTCTGAAGTCCATATGGAAGAGGAGAGTTGCCTGGTGCCTAAAAAGTGTATTTGTACACTTAAATTTTCTGACTTTCCATGAACCTGCATATAAATATTGAAGAGGATACTGGGGGGAGGGGAGGCATAGATTAATCTCTAATATACCTTCATTTCGACTTAGCCTGAACATAGGTGATGCAGGGTGATAACTGCCTTCTTATTAAAGTAAAATGTTTTCTTTGTACCTTAAATGATTACATTCACTTGTTTGGTGGCCGGTGTTTACCCCCTGCCCACCAGAAAATACCCCCCCCTGGAAATTACCCCTTGCGGAAATATCCCCCTCTCCCTGTGGTAAATACCCCCCGGAAAATATCCCCCCCGCGTCTGATTGGTCTCCAATCACTGTCGACTTACTAAAAAGGACTAGAACTCTCAATTTCTGATCTAATGAGCACCCTCCGAAGTTTTGAGACCATGAGATGGAGGTGTGGATGAGGAAGGGCAGGCCCCCTACCATAAGGAGTAAATTCTGCTCAGTTTTGGGTTTGATGATACTCCTTACTTTCATAATGACAGCGTAGACCAGAAATATTCCCAGAAATGATAAGGGAGTAGATATCAATTTCACATTTTTGATGTATTTTTTAAAGTTTCTTTTGTATCCCCCCTGAAAATAATACCCCCCCCCCTCCAAAAAAATCCTGGTTATGGTCCTGGGGATTGTATATCAATTTCTGCCTCCACCCTTCCCTCGTCTCTCCCTTAGAACTAATTCTGTATTAATCTGATGGCTCAATGGGAGCTAGAATGTTTTGGCATTCAAATGCACCCTTTGAGATATCTCCGTCCCTCCCTGACTACAAGACAATCAGAGACACCTATTGTAGAAGTTTAAGTTCCTTTTTAAGTTTTGTAATTTGTCCATTGCTTACAGACAGGCCTAGTATTCATTATTGGGAAACATACGGATATTTGTCGTGACGGAGTTTTCTGCAGCTGGGAATTGTCTGGGGGGAATCTTTAGTGGGGAGAAATGTTTCGGGAATAATTTCCTTTCAGTGGGGATGTATTTTCAACGAGTGGGTATTTTCCGGGGGTGTATTTTCCACAGGGTGGTGTTTTCCGGGGGGGGGGGTATATTTCGGGGTGGTATTTTCTGGAGGGAGTATTTTCCGCGGGGGTATTTTCCAGGGGTAAACGCCTGAAACCGTTAAGAGAGTAAAATTTTTATGATAATTCCAAATATATAAAGTTCATTAAGGTTTAATTAACACGGCAAAAGTTACCAGCATGATAAAATTTGCTCTATTTAGAGAAAAGGGGGAAAACACTTGTTCAACTATGTTCTTTCATTCGTGAACTTATTTCACATTTCTAATTCATCCTAGCTAAACTGCTGCCATTCATTTTTTTTTTCAATGATTTCGATTGCTCTGGTCACTTGTTACCAGGGTTGCCACCACTGCCAGTTTCTAAAGTGCTACAATTGCCAAAATGTGCGTGTCACAGTGATTTTCGGTGCTATAGTAAAAAAAAATTGACTGTAATAGTGCTAAAATAGCACCAAAATAGCCCTTTCGTGCTATTTTAGCACTATTTTAGCAATTCTGAGCACGTGCTACAGTGCTACACATAATGAAATAGTGCTAAATATTACTTTCGTGCTACAAGTGGCAACCCTGCTTGTTACTACACAAAAATATCCAGAGTGCCAGAAATTTTTTTATTAATCCTCAGGTAATTTTTGCGCTACAAATCTAGGACGCCACCACAATGTAAAAAACAATTTGATTTCCATCAAAATGTTTTGCTTGAATTCAAACAAATAATAAAAAAATCCTATTTTTCTGTTGGAATTGTGACTTGCTTATAACTATGATTAATAACAAATTATGGAAATTATTAAGATTTATTTACTTTTTAGTAGAAAAAATGTAATCTTCAACGTAAATACCTTATAATAATCAACACGGTTTGAATTTCAACAGTAGTTTGAAATTTCTTGAATATCATTTTAAATTTGACTATATGACCATTGAAAGCAATGTGTTCAGTATAAATTAAATTCAAATATACGAATTATAGCAGAAAAAACGGGATGCTAATTGAATTATGAGTATAAGAAGATAGTATAAAAATAAGGAAATATACATTTACTTTGAAATAAGTTAAGCTTACTTGTCTGCAAAATGAACACGCAGAAATTTATGCACGAAAATGATCTTTTAACTTTTACATTCGCTTTTTTTAAATACATTTTTTGTGAGTTTCTGTAGGTAGAAGATTTCTTAAGATGCTTCCCTAATCTTAACAGTACTAACGGTGAGTACTGCGTAACGGTGAGTAACGGTGAGCGTTAAAAAAAATTCTTCCCTGGATTTGTCATAAATTTGCTGCTTACACTGAATAAGCAAGTAAACAAATATATCAAAGGAAAGAAGACGCATGTAAGGGTATTTCAGTTAGACCCCGGCGCCGCTCCGGCGGATTGACCGAACGCCGCCGACAAGAGGCCCGGTCGAACGCCGCTTAAGTGTCGCAACACCGCTGGCGTGCCGCAGGTGCGCCGCCTGCAAAGGCGGCAGCGTTCGGTCGAATTTAAATTTTGCGGCAATTCTTTATTGCGTCAACCGCAAAGTCGGAGCTTTTCCTTCTCGTGTGATTTAGTATTTCGATTTCCCTGATTAGAAATCAAGCAGGGTTTGCACTATCCCCGAATTTTCGAGTATTTCCCCGAAAATGTATGTTTCACCCCGAAAAAAAATTGGGTTCCCCGAATCCCCGAAAATCACGCAATCACGGTGCCGCCCCTAGCGATTTATCACCAGTGACTTTCCCTGCTAAATATTAATTTGCATACCATAATTCTTCATTACGCTCAGGTTTGCCAACTTTCGTTTCTTGTTCTTTTGCATAAGAACCAGGCCGATGCAATATGCAAATACATTGCAAATACTGCAATATGAACAGGTCTGCAAAAGTTGACAAAAAAAGTATCGTCTTAATGAAAAGAGTTTAAATAATTTTAAAACCGGTTTCCCACTTGCAATTCCTTACATCATTCGTAGTCAAGAATTTTATTTTCAAGTTGAATAGAATTATAGAATGCAACATTCACTACAGTTTGATTTTGAAATTGATAGCAGAAAGATCGTTTCCACAGCTAAATTGTAAGTTTGCAGAATTTTTTTTTCTTTTGCTGTTTTTAGATAAGATTTTCTTAACGTTTAATACTCAATTGTTGAACGCCTGATAGATTAAAGAAAATACAATCTTCTGTCTCAAAGTATTTTACCCCCCCCCTCCCCAAAAAAGAACCTCAAAATTTAGGTATAGACTAAGCTATGTACAAGGTCGGGGAATTAAAGATTGAAACGGAAGCTACCCCACAAATATGGTTCATACAAAAATTGTAAATTATTGCCTAGAGAGGGGGGGTAGGGGGCTATCATTTTTAAATGATAATACCTCATTTTTTTACGAGAAAAAAATAACCTTAATTGGTAGAAAATAACTTTTTTTCACCATATTAAACTAATGGCTGTTGCAATGATAAGGAAAGACAATATCTATTGTCAATATCTATTGTGAGAAAATCTATTACATCTCGAAGAATTGCTGGATCCTTGGATTTCCCAAATGAATTGCCAATTCTGTTCTTTTCTTCAGTGGTCGAAGCTTCATCATAAAGCTGAAAATATAACCCTCAGTTACATCCAGTGCATTTTTTTTTCAGAGAGAGCACAATTAAAAAAAAATCCTAATTCTGTATGCTCAGATTATTTTTCCAGAATATTCAGAAATTTATACAGGGCAACTCTCCAAGAAAATGAAAAAACTCGAGCACTAGATCACTTTTTGTAACACAAAACTCCTCTGAGGGCAGTCTTCCTGGTAGACTTATTGTGCAAAAGCTCCCTTTCCCTTTTGCTACTGACTGATGTTAATCTACAGGTTGTAATAAGCTTAATTTTCACCAACTTGACACAAAGTTTTAATAAGCTCATTGATGGCTCTAGACAGCTGTAAAGGTTTCTTTATTTGACTGTGTACAATCACTGGCAGATCCAAGGGGCCGGGGGAGCCCCCCCCCCCAAAAAATAGAACCTGGCACCCTCTAATCCTATTTTTTTAGAATAAATTAGTCAATTTGGTCAATTATGGCCACCTTTGTCACATTGCCACCCCCCCCCTAATATTTTAATCATAAGCGCCCTTGTCACATTCGGCCTCCCCAAGATTTTGCTCTAGATCCACCCCAGTGTACAATTAACAAAAGTAGAAGAGCCAGAGCGCAGCGTGTTTTTATGCAGTTCAAGAAAACTTAGAAGAATAGAAAGATAGAAATTACATCTACAATTCAAATACTACAATCCATTATAATGACAGATGTTAGGCATTTTTCTGAAACGTAGACCCGTTGGAAAATTTGGGATGATATGTTACACGTTTTCCAAATTAATCACTTAAAAATGATGTTCGGTACTCGTTTCAGTGCCTGTACATCAAACAAGAAAGTTTAAGGAAGATAAATTGTTTTTTTGCACTGCTTTATATATATATATATATATATATATATATATATATATATATATATATATATATATATATATATATTGTTTTGTTGCACTGCTTTATATATATATATATATATATATATATATATATATATATATATATATATATATATATATATATATATATATATATATATATATATATATATATATATATATATATATATATATATATATATATATATATATATATATATATATATATATATATATATATATATGTATATTTATATATATTTAGCAAATCATATTATTGAGTTACAAATAAAGTGAATATACCACTTGATGCCTTTTTTATGCTTTTAAAAAATATAATAATCATTTTTGTCGGAAATGAATTTTACTTCCACCCCTATTTATACAGTTCAGGGTATATATTTGCACATTAGGGGGTGGGGGTAAATTTTATTTCTGATGTAAATGAGAGGTAAGTTTAAACTTTCCCCCACCCCCTTAATGTGCAAATATATACCCTTAATTGGTATATATAGGGGGGGGACTAAAATTCATTTCCGACAAAAATGATTATTATAGTCATAAAAAGGCATTGAGTGGTATATTCACTTTATTCGTAACTCAATAATATGATTTGGTAAATATTTACCTTTTTATCATTTAAAGCAGAGACGGAAAAAAATACTATCAAATTCCCTGGGAATCCATTGAAATATTTTGATAGACCCAGGGCCCCCCATTGGGACTTGTTCATTGTCTTGGGTATTTTGCGATTTCTCATAGGCTACTGGCCTAATTTGGCTTTTGTGTGTCCTCCCTTTTAATTAGATTCTTTGGATCTTATTGAATGCCACAGCGAATCTACGACTCAGTTTTCCAATAGTTTGAGGTATATCTGAATAATTTCGCCTTTTTTGTTTTTGTCTTTGTACCCCTTTACTCATACCCTAAATTTTTTTTCAAGGAACATTAAGCTGTTTAACGTTATTTCGCGTGTTTGTTTGAACCATATAGTGACCTAGTTAATTATTAAATAAATTATTTTTTTAATGTAAAGCTGAGACGGTATCCTATCAAGGTGGTATCCAGAGGGGGGGGGGTAGGGAGGTATTACATTTCATTTAAATGATGATATTTCGAATTTTTTTAATGAAAGAAGGGATGCAAAAAAGTTATTTTTTTTAAATTTAAAGTAGAGACGGCATCCTATCAAGGTGGTATTCAGAGGAGGAGGGGTTGGGAGCTATCATATTTAAATGATAATGCCTCGAATTATTTTTTTGAAAGCAGGGATGCCAATAAGTTAATAATTATTTTTTATTTAAAGCAGAGACGGTATCCTATCAAGATAATGGTATTTATAGGGGGAGGGGGCATAGGGAGTTATGAAATTTAAGTGATAGTACCTTGATATTTTTTTTTATTGAAAGTAGGGATGCCAAAGAGTATTTTTTTTTTAAATTAAAGTGGAGACAGTATTCTATCAAGGTGGTATCCAGAGGGGGGAGTAGGGAGATAGCATATTTAATTGAATTGTAGCTCAAATTTATTTATTTTTTAAAGCAAGGATGCCAAAAAGTAAAAAGTTAATTAGCCCTTTAGGTGAAATCAGAGAAGGGACCCTATCGAAGTACATAGTCTTCAGGAGGGGGTTAGGGAAGTATTATATATAAATGATAATATTTTGAATTTTTTTATTGAAAGCAGGGATGCCAAAAAGTTTTTTTTTCTAATTTAGAGCAGAGACGGTATCCTATCAAGATGGTATCCAGAGGGGGGGCATAGGGGGTTATTATATTTAAGTGATAGTACTTTGATTTTTTTTTTACTGAAAGCAGGGATGCCAAAAAGTTTTTTTTATTTTTAATTTAAAACAGAGACGGTATCCTATCAAGGTGGTGTCCAGAGGGGGGGGTAGGGAATTATTATTTTCAAACAATAATATCTTGAATTTTTTTATCGAAAGCAACCTCAGGCCACACAAAGTGGATAAATTGATTTTTATTCATGACAAACATAACAAAATCCTGCAGTTAGAATAGACATCCAAGTTTGACTGAAGGATTTTTTTCGACCAGTTGACCTCTAGATTTTTTGTCCCTCCACACTATTTTGAAAAATACCTTTTTTTACACATACGAATATTTGGACTTTCATTAGTATACCAGCTTACCCGTCACGCGTTGCCACGATCTTAAAAGAAAGAAACTTCAATGAGAATACCCCTAAGGAAAATTTCCCAACGTTCACTGTCTCAGTTAAAAGTATTGAATGCCATAATTTTTTCATTTCAGTATAATTAAAATTGAGAAATCTCTTAAAATCATGCAAGAATACGCTGAACAGCTATGCATGCTTATCAAAAAGTTTTCAATTCCCTTATTTCGTCCATTATATAAATTCATTTAAGTTCGACCAAGCTAATTGGTTGAGATTGACACATTGATTGGAAATTAACTTCCATTTTCCTTCCAGTACTGAGGGGGGTCATCCACATTTCGTCATTGGGAAATGATGCTTGATTATTATTTAAGGTGAAATTTCAAGCTATCCTATTCAAAATGATTAAATGATGTGAAAAAATTGGTAGGACAGCTTGATGTGTTTTTGTGTTTTACATATATTTCTGCTTGCAATTGTATGTTCTTTTGTGTATTGTAAATATTGTTTTATGTTTTATGTATGGTATATTTCGACAGTTGGATAATGTTTGAAATGTGCACCAACACGTGTAAATTAAAGAAGGAAGAAGCCAAGCAAAAATACTCCGTACAAAATCTTTGTCCAGTCCCTATGATAATTTAAAATTAACGGGATTTTCGTGAGTTATACATGATGTATTTTTTTTTAAATTGTTATTAAAACCCGTTTTTAATACAAGGAAGGCTTTTTAGGAATCTAAAAGAGCAAAAAAACCGATCAATATCAAAGTCGCCCATTTCAACTGTTTTTAAAGGTGACAAAACAGGTATAGGCAAAGTGCATTATGAAAAAATTAAGCTTCTAAGGTCAAACTTATATTCAAAGTTTTTATCCAGATAGCTGACGAGTTTTGTGATACGGTATTTGAAGTTTTGTATGCAGTAATGCTCGATGAAAAAAACTTCTAACTTTGGTAATTATCTATGTTAAGAATACATAGCTAATAGATACTTCAACTATTATGCAAGGGTTTTGAAACGCCACAGCCATTTCGTTTCTATCGGATTTCTACTTCTCTTGATGGATAACAAAGAATACCAGTTTCCAGCCAGCGACTTGGGAAGTTTTGAACTTATGACTTGGCTCGAATCTGTTGTAAATTTAAGCTGTGATTTGAGAAAGACTGATGAAAACATTGATGTTTGCGGTCAACATTGATCGCGCCGGCGGCACGGCGCGCTGTTTTTGGCCAAGGTGCCGCCGGTCTTCCCTCATAGGCGCGGCACTGGGGTCTAATTTCAGTCCTTTACGCAAGCGTAAAGGAACCAAAAGCTTCCCCAAAAGAGATAATTTCCTAAAATAGTGCACATTTTGACTGGACTCAGAAATACTACACTTTAATAGCATGAATAGTGCTTCGAAAACTCCGGTTTGCTACAGAACTAATTATAGGCAGCGCAATCGCGCTGCCTAAGTAAAGAACGATGTTGACAAAATGTATTGTTTTTTTTCCATACCAGGTCACTTCGTATCGAAGGAGTTGTCGTAGGAACGTCGAAAAGGGCTCATTCGATTGGAAATAGGAATGGTTAGTGCCTTTTTTAATAGTCGAAACTGAATGGAGGGAAACTAGAGCCCCCCACGCCCATCATTCCCCCAAACCCATCCAATAACAATTTTGAGATAGCCGTTTTGTTCTGTGTAGGTGATTTCAAGACAGAAAATTTAATTTTGAGGATGGAACTCCCCCATAACTCTCAGAGCAAGGGTTATAAATTATACCCTGGGGGTATATAAGAATGATGTGGGTACAATGTATTATTTATTATTTTTTTCTATCAAAGCCGTGCACATCGTATCGAAGAAGTTTTCTTAGAAATTTCGAAAAGGACTCATTCAATTAGAAATTGGAATGGCTTGTTCCCTTTTTAATAGTCGAAAGTGATGGGAGGCAACTAGCACCCCTTTCACGTCCACCATTTTCCCAAACACATCCAATCAAAATTTTAAGATAGCTATTTTGTTCAGCGTAGTTGATTTACTAATAGAAATTATGTTTTTGAGGAGGACACTCCCCCACAACCTTCAGGGCAAGGGGTTTAAGTTATGCCCTGGGGGCATATAAGGTTTTTATAGAAGGCTTTGTCGTAGAAACTTCAAACAAGGTTAATCCGATTGGAAATTCAAAGTGCTAGTGTCCTTTTTAAGAGCCGAAAGTGATTGCAGGGCAACTAACCCACCTCTCACGCTCACCTTATCTCCAAACACATCCAATAAAAATTTTGAGATATCCATTATATTCAACGTAGTTTTAAGTTCTGAAACTTAGGTCTTTGAGGATGACAACCCCCCCACAGACCTCAGGGCAAGGGTTTTAAGTTATACCCTGGGGGCATATAAAGTTTTTATAGAAAGCTCTGTCGTAGAAACTTCAAAAATGGCTAATTCGATTGGAAATTTAAATGGCTAGTGCCCTTTATAATAGTCGAAAGTGATTGGAAGGCAACTAACACCCCTTCCACGCCCACCATTTCCTCAAACACATCCAATCGAAATTTTGAGCCATTTTATTCCACGCAGTTTAAAGTTCAGGAAATTATACCTTTGAGCTGGACACTCCCCCAACAGTCTTTAGGGCAAGAGTTCTAAGTTATGCCCTGGGGGAATATAAGGTTTTTTTTAAAATCTTTTTCGTAGAAACTTGAAAAGGGCTCATTCGACTAAAAATTCAAAGGTCTAGTGCCCTTTTTAATAGTCGAAAGTGATTTGAGGACAACTAACCCCCCTCTCACGCCCACCTTTTCCCCAAACACATCCAATCAAAATTTTGAGATAACCATTTTGTTCAGTGTAGTTAATTTATAGATATAAATTATATTTTGAGGAGGAAACCCCCACACAGCCCTCAGGGCAAGGGTTGTAAGTTATACCCTGGGGGAAATAAGGTTTTTTATAGAACGCGTTGTCGTAGAAACTTCAAAAAGAGCTCATTCGATTCAAAATTGAAATGGCTAGTGCCCTTTTTAATAGTCGAAAGTGATTGGAAGACAGCTAACACCCCTTCCACGCCCACCATTTCCCCAAACACATCCAATAAAAATTTTGAGATAGCCATTTTGTTCCACGCAGTTTAAAGTTCAGGAAATTTAACCTTTGAGCAGGACAACCCCCCCCCCCCCCACAGTCTTCAGGGCAAGGGTTATAAGTTATGCCCTGGGGGCATATAAGGTTTTAATTGAAAGCTTTGTCATAGAAACTTGAAAAAAGGCTCGTTTGATTGGATATTCGAAGGGTTAGCGCCCTTTTTAATAGTCGAAAGTGATTTGAGGGCAACTAACCCCTCTCACGCCCACCTTTTCCCCGAACACATCCAATCAAAGTTTTTAGATAGCCATTTCATTCAACGTAGTTGAAAGTTTTGGAAATTAGGTCTTTAAGGATGGTAGCCCTCCCCCCCCCCCACAGCCCTCAGGGCAAGGGTTGTAAGTTGTGCCCTGGGGGCATATACGGTTTTTATTGAAAGCATTGTCGTAGAAACTTCAAAAGAGCTCATTCGATTGGAAATTGAAAGGGCAAGTGCCTTTTTACTAGTTGAAAGTGATTGAAGAGCGACAAACACCCCTCTCACGCCCACCATTTAAAACACATCGAATCAAAATTTTGAGATATCCATTTTGTTCAACGTAGTTCTGGAAATTAGGTCTTTTAGGATGATAAATTCCTCAGAGCCCTCATTGCAAGGGTTTCAAGTTATGCCCTGGGGGTATATAAGGTTTATATAGAAAGTTATTGTAGAAATTTCAAAAAGGGCTCATTTTATTGGGAATTGAATTTGCCCTTTTTATTAGTCGAAAGTGAGTGGAGAGTAATGAACCACCCTCTCATGCCCAACATTTCCCCAAAAACATTCAATCAAAGTTTAGAGATAGCCATTTTGTTTATCGTAGTTGAAATTTACGGAAATTATATATTTAAAGATGACAAACCCCCGAGAGCCCCCAGGGCAAAGGTTGTAAGTAATGCCCTGTGGGCATATAAGGTTTTTATAGATAGTGTAGTCGTAGAAACTTCAAAAACGGCTCATTCAATTGGAAATTGAAATGGGTAGTGCCCTTTTTAATATTCGAAAGTGATTGGAGGGTAACTAACCCCCCTCTCGCGCCCGCCATTACCCAAAACACATCCAATTAAAATTTATAGATAGCTATTTTGTTCAACGTAGTTGGAAGTTCCAGAAATTAGGTCTTTGAGAATGACAACCCCCCCCCCCCAGCCCTCAGGGCATCGGGTTGTAAATTTTGCCCTGGGGGCATATAAGGTTCTTATTGAAAGTGTTCTCGCAGAAACTTGACTATAAGTAGAAACAAGGCAAAATAGATCTTGTCCTAAATGAACAAAACCGATATAAATGGGATATTGTGGGACTTTCAGAAAAACACCTCCCTAGCACTTGCGAAAAAAGGATCGGCAACACTCGGCAACAACCGATGGCGTCCATCACCAAGGTGTTAGCTTTTTGATGTCGAGTAAGGCACGAAGAACCCTTATTTCCCTAACGCCTGTGTCAGAACGGTTGATTATGATACAAATGAAAGGATCACCGATCAACATTACGATCATACAAGTCTACGCTCCTGACTGCAGCAAACCAGATGAAGAGTCTGACAATTTCAACCTTTAACTGCAAAGCCTAATTGACGCAGTTCCCAAAATCTGTTTTGGGAACTGCGTCAATTGTTGTTGTCATGGCGACTTCAATGCTATTGTTGGTAACGCTTCTGCTGGAAACGAAGATGTTCTTCGTAAATTTGGCCTTGGACGACTTAACAAGAGGGGAGAACGCCTCACTGAATTTTTCAGAGACAGTGATCTAGCCATTACCAATTCTCTCTTCAAACACAGAGAACGTCGTAAGGCAACAGGAACCTCACCGGATGGAAAAACCCGTAATCTAATTGATTACGTGCTCGTCTATAGACGGTGGAGATCGTCTGTGCTAGATACTGTCACCCTCGCAGGGGGCGATTTCGATAGCGACCATTCCCTGGTCATGTCTGCATTAAAGATACGTCTGAAATCTTCCGCAAAGCTGAATAAGAGACCCGCTCGTTCCAACACACATCTTCTCAAAGACCCTCAAACCCGCCAGACCTACATCGATGAACTGTCTACTCAAATATCGGATCTTCTTTCTAATATTCCTATAACTCTATCTAAAGAGGATGTCGATAAACTGGTCACATACTCCTCTAAGATCATCAGCGAAGTAGCGATGTCCGTCCTAGGAACCAAAAAGGGTGATAAAAAGCTTTGGATAACCAACGAAATTGTTTTATTATGTGCTGAGAAACGAAAACACAATAGCAGGTCAGACAGAGAGAGCAGGGACAGATATAAGCAGTTGGAGCGTGCTGTAGAAAAAACCACCCGTAGAGCCCATCGCACCTACATTAAAGACAAATAAGAACAGTGTCAGTCTGATTTTAAGAAAGCCGACTCACACTTCATGTATAAGAGAGTTCGTGAGCTAACAAGCAAGAAAAGTCTCAGTTCTTGTGCACTGGTAAATAAAAACGGCTCCCAGATACAAACCACAGAAGGTATCCGATCGAGATGGATGGAGCATTGAAAAGCTTAATCCTGATATCCTTCCAACCCCTGCTGTCCTGGACCTGTTTCCCGTTACTGTCTCAGACCCCAGCCCATCTCCTCTCCGTTCTGAGGTCAAAGATGCCATCCAAGCGCTGAATACTAACAAGGCCCCTGACCCGGACGGAATACAGGTAGAACTGCTGAAAGTCCGGTGTGAACCACTTATAGATCTTTTCCACAGGATTGTATCCACTGTCTGGCAAGAGGGTCATTTCCCAACTTCTTGGTGCGAAGCCACAATTGTTCCGCTACGCAAGAAGGGTCAAAGGCGATATGTGATAATTACCGTCCTATTAGCCTAACAAGTCAAACTGCCAAGATCTTCACCCGAATTATACTCCAACGGATAATATATGGTCAGTAATGTGTAATGGTTGTCTTTTTATGTAAATAGTTTCGCTATTTGTTTTTTGTTGTTTTTTCTTAGTTGTTAAAGTATTAATTGAAGTTGTTCGTTTGTTCGATGTGTCTTGTTGTTTTATTATCATTTTTCTCTACTCTATTTTTACTTTTTTGTATTGCTAAAGATGGGTAATAAAAATCGTTCATTCATTCATTCATCAGAGCCGTGTCATCCTTAGTCATCAAAGAATACCAAGCCGGTTTTCGCCCTGGGAGATCAACCGTTGACCAAATTTTCACTATTCGCCAAATTTTAGAGAAATATCTGGAATTCGGTCGCGACCTGTATCAGCTCTTCATCGACTTTAGGCAAGCATTTGACCTTATTTGGAGAAATGACCTATGGCATATCCACCTCCATTACGGAATCCTACGAAACCTAGTAGATCTTATCAAAGATATGTGATCCAAATTTTGGAGCATATAAGGTTTCTATTGAAATCTTTGTCGTAGAAACTTGAAAAAGAGCTCATTCGATTGGAAATTCAAAGGGCTAGTGCCCTTTTTAATAGTCAAAAGTGGTTTGAGGGCAACTAATACCTCTTTCACACCCACCTTTCCCCGAACACATCCAATCAAAATTTTTAGATAACCATTTTATTCAACGTAGTTGAAAGTTTTGGAAATTAGGTTTTTAAGGATGGTAACCCCTCCCCCCCACAGCCCTCAGGGCAAGGCATGTAGGTTGTGCCCAGGGGGCATATAAGGTTTTTATTGAAAGTATTGTCGTAGAAACTTCACAAGGGCTCATTCAATTGGAAATTGAAAGGGCTAGTGCCTTTTTTAATAGTTGAAAGTAATTAAGAGCGACAAACGCCCTTCTTACGCCCACCGTTTAAAACACATCCAATCAAAATTTTGAGATATCCATTTTGTTCAATGTAGTTGAAAGTTCTGGAAATTAGGTCTTTTAGGATGATAAATTCCTCAGAGCCCTCAGTGCAAGACAATTTGTTCATAATTTCTTGAATGAAATTTCTTTATTGTGTTTTTAAGAGGTGTTCCTTTTCTTATTATCTCCAACTTTTTAATAGATATTCTAAACGTTGAACGTTCTAGCATACCCTAAGAAATAATGATCGCGTAACAAAGTAATGTATAATATATTTTTAATGTAATAACGGCATGTAGAATATTAATATAAAAATATGTTTCACACATTATTATACATTATTAACATCATTGAACAACTTTCTTTGATTTCACCTGTCTTCTTTTGACCTTCCGTTGAATGCTAATTCCCGAAAGCTGACGATAGGGTTTAACACTGGGTAACATGTTACCACAAGCACTAGCAAGAAGATGCCCCTCTTCATCAACTATTATTTTTATGTTGGCATTCTCTTTGAGTGCAATCATCTCCGGAGATCCCAATCTCGCATATCCACCATCATAAGAGTTGAATTGTTTTGGTACTTCAAAGAAATGTAATTCCTTACTGTCATGACAATGTACGCATACGTTTCCGATAGTGCTACTACTTGTACTTGTTTCATAGTTCAAATACTTCTCCTTGTCAGCATTCAATGCTACAATAACACTATCATGTGAACACACTTTCTTAAAATGCCCCATCTTCACATTTTTAAAGATAAGACCTATGTGTTTATCCTTCCACTGCGTAAAAATTACTGATTTATACTTGCAATAAACTAGGCAGTGTCGATAACCTGCCATAGATTACCAGTGGGAAAGCCGCGCCGTGTCTATGAGTAAGCATAGAGTACGATTGGTACAGGTGCAAGCATATTTCATGTCATTTTAAGATACGTAAATAGAAGTTGAATAATTTCTAAGTTCAAAAAATAATTCAGTCCAAAAAAAAGTGCTACTACAAACATTATTTTTCTAATAGTAAAAGTCTTGACTAGCATTTTTATATCATTCTCACTTTGGATTTGGAAAATATTAAATGTGAATTTTTTATGTTTTAAGTATGTTTTATGTCATTCTAAGACATGTAAAAAAAAGTTGAATAATGTCCGTCCAAAAAAAATTCAGTCCAAAAAAAAAAAATTCAGTTTAAAAAAAAAGTGCTACTACAAACATTATTTTTCTAATAGTAGAAGTCTTGAGTAACATGTTTATATCATTCCCATTTTGTATTTCGAAAATATTAAATGTGAATTTTTTCTGTTTTAAGTATATTTCATGTCATTCAAAGACACGTTAACCAAAAAGTTAAAAAAATTACCACGTTAAAAAAAAAGGGAGGGAGGGGCCCAAAAAGCTGGAGGGAGGGGCCCTTGGAGGTTGGGGAGAGGGGGCCCTTGGATATTCAGGTCTTTGGTGGTTAGGGTCATTGGTAGTTGCGGTTCTTGATGGTTCAAACCCATAATGATCTCACTAGTTGATTTCTAAGGATTTCTAAGGATTGTTCTGAATTTCTTTATTAAAATTCTTTTCTCAGCATCTACATCTTTATTAGTTTCAACTTTTAGCACTCCCTAACGTCCAATCCCAGATTATGCAAGAGTGCCCAAGGAGGTAGCCTTGACATGTGCCCTGGAAAGGTGCCAAGGAACGTAAAGTAAGCAAATAGCATGGCAAGAAACGGAAAGTAAGCAAAATGGAACCTCAATAGAGAATGAACTAGATAAGGTTCCTTCAGCTTCAAGAGTGCCCTAGAGAATGGCATAGATAAAGTCCGTTCAACCTTAATAAGTTTCAATAGTTCCTGTGGCCTCAAGCAAAGTGTAATAGAGGATGAACTTGGTAAATTTCCTTCAACCTCAATGGGAGGTGCCCTAGATAAAGTTCGTTCATCTTGATACGCTTCACTGGTTCCTATGGTCGTTGTAGTATTAGTATAGGGCCAAGCAAATCCATACGAAATTGCGAGGAAATACTCACTCTCTTTGAAAGGTGTAGAGGGCCCTAGGGGGTTACCTAGATAAAGTTCATTCAACTTGATTCGCTTCAGTGGTTCCTATGGTCTCCACAGAAATAGAACCTTAAAAGAGAATGACCTAGATAAGGTTCGTTCAATCTCAAGAGTGCCCTAGGGGTTGACCGAGATAAAGTTCATTCAACTTGATACTCTTCAGAGGTTCCTATGGCCGTATGCAAAGTATAAGGTCACATTCAACTGTTGTCGTTTCAAAAAGGGCTTATTCGATTGGAAATTGAAAGGCCTAGTGCCCTTTTTAATATTCGAAAGAGATTGGAAGGCTTGACATTTTCATAGGCGGCGCAATCAGGCTGCGTAAGTAAAGAACGATGTTGACACAATATATTTTTTTCTCCAGATCCGGGAAGTTCGTATCAAAGGATTTGCCGCAGAAACTTTTAAATGGCGTCATTTGATAGAAAACTCGAGCGCATAGTGCTCAATTTAATAGTCGACAATAATTAGAAGGCAACTTACACCCCTTCCACGCCCATCATTTCCCAAAATACACCCAATCAAAACTTTGAGATATCCATTTTGTTTAACGTAGTTGAAAGTTTTGGAAATTAGTTCTTTAACGATGACAACCCCTCCCTCCCCCCTAGCCCTCAGGGCAAGGGTTGTAATTTATGTCCAGGGGGCATACAAGGTTTTAATATGACAGCATTGTCGTAGAAACTTCAAAAGGGCTCATTCAATTGGAAATTGAAAGGGCTAGTGCCTTTTTTAATAGTTGAAAGTGATTGGAGAGCGACTAACGCCCCTCTCACACCCACTATTTTCCCAAACACATCCGATCAAAATTTTGATACATCCATTTTGTTCAACGTAGTTGAAAGTTTTGGAAATTAGGTCTTTTAGGATGATAACCCCCTCAGAACCCTCAATGCAAGGGTTGTAAATTATGCCCTGGGAACATACAAGGTTTATATAGTAAGTTGTTGTAGAAATTTGAAAAAGGGCTCATTTGATTGGAAATTGAAATTGCCCTTTTAATTTAATAGTCGAAAGTGGGTGGAGAGTAATTAACCCCCCTCTCACGCCCACCATTTCCCCAAGAACATTCAATCAAAGTTTATAGATATCCATTTTGTTCAACGTAGTTGAAAGTTATGGAAATTATGTATTTATGGATGATAAACCCACGAGAATCCCAAGAGCAAAAGCTTTTAGCTATATCTTGGGGGCAAAAAAGGTTTTTATAAATAGCGCAGTTGTAGAAACTTTAAAAGAGGACCATTCAATTGATAAATTCAGATGTCTATTACCCTCTTCAATAGTCGAAAGTCATTGGAGGGTAACTACCCCCCTCCCCTCTCACGCCCACGGTTCCCCCAAACACATCCAATCAAAATTTCACATATCCATTTTTTTCAACTTAGTAGAAAGTTCTGGAAGTTAGGTCTTTGAGGATGACAACCCCCCCCCCCTTCAGCCCTCAGGGCAAGAGTTGTAAGTTTTGCCCTGGGGGCATAAACGGTTTTTATTATAATAATAATAATAATATAATGCAAAAACGTAGGCCAGAGCCTCTTACAAAATTTTATTGAAAGCATTGTCGTAGAAACTTCAAAAGGGCTCATTTGATTGGAAATCGAAAGGACTAGTGCCTTTTTTAATAGTTGAAAGTGATTGGAGAGCAACTAACGTTCCTCTCACGCCCACCATTTCCCCAAACACATCCAATCCAAATTTTGATATAGCTATGTTGTTTCACGTAGTTGAAAGTTCTGGAAATTAGGTCTTAGAGGATGACAAAAACCCTGACAGCCTTCGGGGTAAGAGTTGTAATTTATCCCCTGGGGGCATACAAGGTGTTTTTACAAAGCGTTGTCGTAGAAACTGAAAAGGGCTAATGCGCTTGGAAATCGAAAGGCCTAGTGCCCTTTTTAATAGTCGAAAGTGATTGGAAGGCTTGACATTTTTAAAGTAAAAATCGATGTGGGCATAATGTATTATTTGTTGTTGTTGTTGGTGTTTAGACCAGGGCACTTCGTATCGAAAGAGTTGTTGTAGGAACTTCGAAAAGGGCTCATTCGATTGGAAATAGAAAGGCTTGGTGCCCTTTTCAATAGTCGAAAGTGACTGGAGGGCAACCAATCCCCCTTCCAGGTACTCTCTCTCGCTTTCCCATTATGTTACAAAATAAAGGCTGCCTTAAGATTAAATCAAAATGCACTGTGTTATTGCTAATTCCCAATAAGGCATCTCAGCAGTATCCAAGAACGATTGAGGGTATTATGTTCAAACTTTTGGGACTACTTCTGCTCTTAAAATTTAACCAAATCAAAATAGCGTAAGTGCATCCAAGCTATCAAAGAAAGCAAACAGATTTGTTTGTGAATGGTATCAAGTTTTCCATTTCAGGTCATCTAGAGGAGGTATGAAACTAAATTAAACACTACTATTTGTTTCTAGATTTTGAAAAGGGTGTATGTTGTTAAAAATTGGTGAAAATTTTTCTCCAGCATACAAATAGCAGGCCAAACTATAAAGTCTTAAAAAAACGAAAAGATCAAAAGTATTATTTTCTTTTTCCCTGAAAAGACTATGTCGATATAAAACGAACAGAAATTAATTAAAAAAACTTTTGTCACAAAATAAGTTTTTCAAAGAAAAGTAAAGAACTCCATTAAACAAAAAATGAGCAAAAATAAAATCAAATAATCTACCAAGCGTGAAACTACCACAAATCAGCATCGATAAATAAATGAAACCCAAAATGAACAGAAATTACAATAAATAACCGAGTCAAACTCAAAACGAGCAGAAATTAACATAAGTTGGGCTCAAAACCCCTATGACTTCCCAAGCCCAGAACATAATCTGCACTTTACTGAAAAAATACAGATGAATGTGCATTGTCAGTTTAATATGCATATACTGATATTTAGTAATCAATATGTAAATATTATTTGATTTATTAAAGTTATAAAATTAAAAATATTTATATTTTTTCAGTTAAGTGCAAATTCTGTTCTGGCCTTGGGAAGGCATAGGGGTTTTTAGCCCTATTCAGGTTAATTTTTTCTCTTTTTGAGTTTTATTTGGTTACTTATTGTAATTTCTGCTCGTTTTGGGTTTCATTTATTTATCGATGTTGATTTGTGGTAATTTCACGCTTGGTAGACTATTTTATTTTATTTTTACTCATTTTTTGTTTAATGGAGTTCTTTACTTTTCTTTGAAAAACTTATTTTGTGGAAAAAGTGTTTTTAATTAATTAAAAAATAAGACGGTAGCCCAATAAGTTTTATCAAACAGTACATAGTGTTAAACTGTAATTAAGGAGCGACTCAGCTGAATAGCAACCAAAACTTAAAAATGGAATTTTGATAACAATTGATAAGAATTGGGTTTTTATGCAGATTCCAAATATATAAATTTCATTACGTTTAATATTACCCACCAAAGGCTGCAAGCCTCAGAAGAAAAAGGGATTTTGACAGATTAAGATATTTTGAATACAGGGAGCCTGATTTTCGAAAAAGGGAGAAACACCCCCAAAAAAGTGAATGAATCTTGATGTAAATCAGACCTTGCGATTCAGCGTATCAGGAAATGTTATTGTGGGGATGTCGATCTCCTATCTGCTTCAAATGTGGAATTGTGTTTTTTTGCCAGAAGACAGATCAAGGATACGTTTTTATTTTATATTTGTTCTAGTGTCCTTTTTAAGAGACCGTTTAGATTGGAGGGCAACTAAAAGTCCTCCCATGACCTATTTTGTCTCTTTTTTTTGTTTCGAATGTTATGATTTGAGATCAATTTGACAAAAACAATCATCTCTATCAACTACAACCGTATAATACAGAAGTAGATAGATAAGACCTGCGAGGGAGCAACGATTTTGCCTAGCGGGCATTCAGATCAGAGAGACAGAGACAGTTTGACAGTGCATTAGTGGAAGTGTGATTCTGATGGTAAGTATTTAGTTTAGTTATTAATATTGATAACTTGTGTCTTATGCTTCCCAAAATGTTTAAGATAGTATATTTTTATAAAACAAGAAAGTTTTCTTCGTTCTAATGTAGTGGCTTGCCCCTCCTGAAGGAAACACTATAAAATTATCAAAAATAATATTTTGATCAGATAATAACATCTGATCAAAAATAACAAGAAGACAGATCACGGATGCGTTTTTATTTCTTATTTGTTCTAGTGTCCTTTTTAAGAGACCGTAAAGATTGGAAGGCAACTAAACCTCCTCCCATGACGTAATTTGTCTCTTATTTTGTTTTCGAATGTTTTTGTGCATCGACAAGAATCAGTCTCCCAGTCCTATGGGCCCCATTATTGAGATTTCTTGTAGCCAACTACCAACAATGAGCTCTCAGAATGTTAATGGTTATCTAGTTAGCAGAACTCCAGAAGTAGTAAGAAAAAGAAAAAGCATGGCCATAAGCAGTACTAAAAGCAATAAAGAAGAATCTCATACAACCTCACATATTTTGACCAATATTAGAGAACAGTATTCTGACGTGGAAGTTATAGATCGAGACAAAAATATAAGAAGCCATCTGGCTGTTGGGAGTGTTATTGCAGATTCAGAGTTGAGCCGGTCTGCGAGAACTGGTCTAGCAAGGGAAAAAGAAATTCAGTCAGATAGCTCAACAGTTGATGCTAGCTGTAGCAACAGTTTAAAAGATGACGAAACGGCTTCGGTTACTGATGAAGTAGAATCACACGTTGGAACAACTGCTGGAGCTAAGAAAGCTATCACAAGGAAGCAGAATGACAAAAGAAAACTTCCACCAAATTGGAATATTGACCCTGAGAGTAAACATTACATCGGCAAAGGGCACACAGGGTAGCTTCGCTGTATTCTGTGTAATACCAATATATCAGGTAGTATTTTCATATTAGGGGCCACCTAAGCAATCCTACTCATTTAATAATATGTCTGCAACACTTGGTACTGCTCCCATGGTACGGTTCTCAACAGATACTATAGAAAAGAATGATAGGGTTCTACAAAGTCAGAAAATCAGGCAGGCCAAACGGATTTTAAGTGGATTTCTGGCGAGGCATAAATGGCAATCAATAGTATGAAAGAACTTCCAAAAACCTTAAAGAGAGCATTTTCTGAGTTGGAAATAGCAAAGTGTGTTCTGTGTATTCGTACAAAAACTACACATGTGATTAATAAAATAATTGGAGAAGCTTATGTTGACTTGTGCAACCTAACGAAAAATAACTGTTTTTCGGTAATCATTGACAAAAGTACTGATGTGAGTAATTCAAAAAGTCTAGTTGTTGTTATTCGTCATCTCGATGAAGTGAAGGAGGCTAAGAATGGTGGATGGAAGAAAGTTGTGAAGGACTCATTCTTGCAATTGATTGAAGTACAGCAGTGCACAGTTAAAGATCTATATACAGTGCAAACAGAAGTTCTGTTTAAAAAGATTGGAGTGCCAAAGCAGAATCTGATTAGTTTCGCATCAGATAATGCATCGGTGATGATGGTGGCATTAGGTGGTGTGCAAGAAAAGCTTTCGCTGGATTTGCTAAACCTATTTGTTTCTGGGTGTACGTACCCCTCCAACCATTTGTGTGCCAGAGCAGCAAGTCAAAAGCTACCTACAGACGTCAAAGAATTCCGTCAAGACCTCAAGACCTGCGCCATTTCACAGCTAGGTGGCTTTTCCGAATTCCAACTATTGTGCGGTATCTCGAACAATGGGATTTTTTGACACTTTTCTTTCGGAGTGGAAGCTTTAAAGAAGGAAACAAGCCAGTCAAAGCCACAGCTATACTTGAAAAATTACTGTCTCCTACATTCAAAGCTAATTTTGCTTTCCTTGCATATAGCCTATCATTTGCTAATGACCTTAATCGGTTGTGTCGAGAAGTGAAAGAAGTAGACCGTGGCAGTCGTGAAGAGGTTATCAATAACCAAATTTCACTATCAGCGGCAACTGCCTTTAAAACGGCATATACGAATGCATGATAGAATTGAGCGACGAAATAAGGAAAAGGGTTTTCAGTTCAAAATACTCGTCGGCTAAAACTTAAGACAGACTGGACCCAAAGATAGCTATGTCTCCTGACCACTCAAACTTAAGCATTTTCCAACTACTCGTCCTTTTTCCAAATTTGGCAAACGCTGCCATTTTGCGCTGATCTCAAGAAATGTGCAAATTCTGACCCAGTGTATTTCTGGTTTAAAGTACTAGATCGAAGTGATGGTCCTCGAGTCAAAAGTTTCCCATTCTTGGGTGAATTTATGATGAAAATGCTTAGCCTACTACATTCTTCTGCTTGTGCCGAGAGGGTCTATTTAACTGTTAATTTAAACAAAACAGAATTGAGAAATAAACTCGGTTTTACTAATCTTAATGCTGTTCTGGGGGCTAAACGAGTAGTTACCAAGGACTGGAAACCCCCCATGAGCATACTGGCACACCCCAACTGGTGAAATACTGGAAAAGGGTACAGAAAATCTGCAACTGCGAGTACTGCCATGGCCTCTGGTTCAGATAGTGATGTTTAATGTCATATTTTTGGTCATTTTTTATGTATAGTTTTTGTAGTACAGAGCAGTTGGAACCTCAGATAACTCAAAGTTTATAATGCCAGTTCCAGTTTTAAAATAAAAGATGCCGTTATCTAGACGTTTAAAATGATTTGAAAAATAGTGAAAGACATGGTCTCCATTGTACCATTTGTGGGGATATATCCAACTCGACCTTATAAGGTGAGTAAAGGATATTTTTAAGGTATTTTGGAGAAAAATATTGTTTCAACATTAAAATCTCCAGTACGTGCTACACCAGACAGTAACCTCCACAGTCACTTCTTCAATCAGTTTCAATTTTTTTTTTTTCTCTATTGTTTGTAGGCAGTAGCGTGTATTAGGGGAACTGGGCTACAGGAGCGATCCTCCCCTCCGTCGATATCTTCATAAAAGGAGAAAGGGGGATGTGTAAGCAAACTATTAAATTAAAAACAGGTCCCAGGAACTGCTTTTGGGCAATATTCTGTAAGAATACAAGATTAAAATTCGATTTTAGCCCCTGATTTGTATTGAAATCGTTATTTTGGACCAATTTTAGGGCGGTACTATAAACGGCCGTAAATGGCTGAAAAACAAGGACTCTTTTTGGCCTGTAGTAAAATGTTACTGTAATAACATATGTTACTCTGAACAATTTCTTCAAGTACTTTGAAGAATAACATACTGTATTAGAAGAGAAGGAAAAACGAAGGAATGGAGAAAGAAAGTGAATGAAAATATCTTGTACAAAATTTTCATAGATAGTACTGAACGTCACCAACAATCCGTGTATTACGCGAAGCGTAACACATGGAAAAAAATGGGGATATGGTACAATTTTTTTGTCTTTGGTACTTTTTTTGTGTAATTTGTGGTACCTATTGCTTTGAAATCTTGGCAATACTGCATGTTGTATTCCAGTTCTAGAATTGGATTTCCATCACTATCGTTGTTCAATTTATTGGGACTACAATTTTGTTAAACCATAAACTAGTTGGATGTTCTGACAGCTTCCAGGAACGCTCCTCAATGACCAGTTTCAGATATAAGTCCAAACAGATCCTTCTCCTGCTCAGAAGCAAACTTTTCCACTTATCATGAAGGTTAGTGAAATCGTCGGTTTCCAGTAAAACCCAAGTAATCATACTACAGAAATAATCCCGTAAAGTATGGTATTAACATTTAATAGGTCCGGTCAGGGTTGCCACCCTGGCATGGAAGAATTTACTAAATCTGAGAGGAAAAATTTACTAAATCGCATCTATTTTTACTGAACGTCAAATTTTTTTTTGGCGCGCACCATCAAGCACCGGTTTTTACTACAGGAGGACAATCAATAGGACTTACGCAATCTTTTTTCCTTTTTTTTCTCTTTTCCTTTTTTTCTCTTTTCCTTTTTTCTTTTGTTTTCATAGGATGATTGAAAATTCCGGAAACCTATAAGTTCAAAAATCCTTTTTTGGGATTATTTGGATGTACGGCTGGATAGGCGTCATATTCCAGGTGCGGTGTATCCATGACGTCAAACAATAGTCTGGAATCTTGGATTCTGAAAATTCTGCTCATGAAGCCCAATTTTAAATTTGTCAAGGATCTGCAGATCATAAAATTCAGATATATTGAAAAATCAAAAAGTAACCTACGAAGATAAACAGCCGCAACTCATATTCATGAAGCAATTCAGGCAATAGAGTGCTTAGAATCTGAGGTGTGTTTGAAAGTGACGGCTTTTAAAATTTGTCCCCAGTTTCTGTTTTTAGGTTTGAAATCTAAACCCTTCAATTTTGCATTTTGATGAAGAAATTTGCCAGTTTTAAAACTCTAATTGGGCTGGTCTTTAAATAAGGGATAAGCTGCTTACAAAGAATTCTGGCAAATTTTAAAGCAATTAATTTAGGATTTTTTTTAACTGATTTTTTTCTGGATTCTCTCTCGTTCGTATTCAAGGGAATCAAAAACCAATACAATGTATGTCACTTCAAAACGGAAATGACGTAATCGGCTACCCGTTTAGTTGTAAAATTATGTAAATAAAAAAGTCCACCTCAAATTGGACTAGTGCTGCCAAGAAAAAGAAAACTTATATAACATACAATAATTAGTTTAAAAAATATAACGTTGTGTCAGTAGTCGTCATGTCAGACAAATCATAAAAATTGAAAAGTAAGAAGAAAAATATGTAGTCACAGTTAAAAAAAAATGTCACACTTAAAATGCTTTAATCGTACTCGGCCTCAACCGAATTTAAAGTAGTGTCGAATTCTGACTGAAGGGATCTACTTGGTTCCATTTCTTGATAGACTCCGTTTCCAGAAGTGTCTTTAAAAAGGGACAAAGCTAACTAACAAACGTAGCAGCTGTTATGAGAGTCTGTGAAAATTTTCTGAAAACAAATTAAGCCGGCATACCAGTCCTGATTTTAAATAGTTTGCCTTTCAAAGCGAGTATCAAGAAGAAGCCAAGAGAAAAGTAGAAATTTTTAAGCGCTAGGGTTGACGCGAAATCGCAAAAATGAGAGCAATAGTCAGGGCTTCCACTATCCCCGATTTTTCGGGGATTTCCCCGAAAATCGATGTGTCTCCCCGAAAAAAAATTTGGTTCCCCGAATCCCCGAAATTTCCCCGAAAATCATTCAATCACGGTGTCACCCCTAGTAACTATCCCTAGCAAACATTACTTTACATACCATAATTTTTCACTACACTTTTGTTCGTTAATTTTCGTCTCCTGTGGTACTTTGCATAAAAACCAGGCCGATGTAATTTAAGCATAGACGGTTCTTTATATTTTCACAAAAGTGTCATTTTCCTGGATTTAGATAAAACCATTTTGAATGCAGTATTCCAAATTCTATAAGATTCTTACATTTATGTCATTCGAGGTCAAGACACTCTTGACAAAATTAGCCAAGAATTATATTGAAGTTGTTTAACGGAATACTCAGCTGGATTTTGGGTTTTGAAATTGAACTTCTAAAGAGGGAGAAATGTTTTGAAAACCGAATCATAAGTTTAAAATTTGTTTTTTTTGTTATTTTTGGTTTTGGACTAACTGCACAAATGTTTAATACCTAATGATTGAACACATAACACATTGAAGGAATTGATCTTTTTGCTAAGAATTCTTACAATTAAAATTGATCTTTAATCCGTAGTGTAAATTTTAATTTCTTTTCTTTTTCTTATCTGAGAATTGTATTTGTCACACCACCCTTTATCGTTTAAACTGCAGTTTTAGGATTTTTTTACGGTCTTGCAAAGCTGTTAGTTAGGCAAAGAAAATTTTACGGAATATATGTTCTGCTCAAATTCGGGATAGCCAAGTAAACTTGTTTAAATATTTAGGTCTACCTTTACACCCTCTAATGCTTGAACAATTAGTAACCCTGTATGAAGGCTAATTCTAAGATAAAAACAAATTAATTTGAAGAAATTGGGATATAATTATTTCTTCTTGAGAACTATCCCTAAATACCATATTCTTACCATAAAAAATGCACCACCTCCTCCCCTCATAATGAGGTAAAACTTAGCTATAGACTATGCACAAGGTCGGGAAATAGGGGATTTAAGCTGAAGTGACCCCAAAATTTCCATTACAGCTTAAAGTAAAAATTTGGTTATTAGACTCATATTGTTTTCTTGTCAAGTTTTATATTATTGTTGGACTTATTTATCACGAACTGCTGGTTAATAATACCAAATAATGTTAGTGTGAAGAAAAATAATAAGTAACTTTTATATAATTTGTAGCCTAAAGGCTATCATGTCCAGGTATTAGATGGGCTGATAAAAAAATGAGACTGCAATAAGTACTATATTGGGAACACGGATGGGCGCAGGGTTGGTGGGAGAGGTGGAAGTTAATCGATGACCACCTAGTAATTATAAGGTAACAAATGGAAAGTAAAGCGTAGTAGAAACAAACAATAAACAAATGCATTTTCCGCAGGGGGGGGGGGTATTTTACGATTGTATTTACCACAGGGGTACTTTCTGCGGGGGGTATTTTCAGCGGGAGAGTATTTTCTGCGGGGGGCATTTTTGTGAGGGGGGATGGGTATTTTTCGGTTTCGGTACTTGTTAAGAATCTAGTAAACATGCGATAAGTGAAGTTTCGCTAATGCTAATGAAATAAAACAAAGTATGATAAAAATATAATAGTTTAGAAACAAATTTAGGCTATATATTTGTACATTGTGGGGGGGGGGGGGAAGCATAGCATATTTTAAATATATAACCTAGCATAAACTAGGTACCTTTTTTTTGCCCCTTCAACCCCAAAAACTAAAGTTTAAACATTTTTCACGGAGTGAGCAATACCTCACAAGGCAGCGGAAACCTGTTTTTCATTAGGATTTCATTAGATTCTAGATGTGGTACTTTGCGTGTTTACTGGATTCTTAACAAGTACCCCGATTTTTTTTCCGCGGGGGGATTTTCTGGAAGGGGGGGGGTAAACACCTAAAACATTAGAACCAGTATGAAAAACCAATTTCATTTAGTTCTTGTTTGTTTTAATGTTGCCCCATACTTATAGGTTGAATTTTGTTTAAACCGCTAACAATATTTGTTTTTAATTATTATTAATGAATTACTGAGATTGATGACTTAATGAAAAACTGCTACTGGTATTTACAGTTCACATGTGTGCACTATTTTTTCTTAGACAATTTTGAAGTTTTCGCCGCAATACCAGCAATTAGTTTTCAGCTATGGTTTCTAATCCCGTGCTCTGGCTCTAAAACCTACTTTGTAAAAGGCTTGATTTACTACGCGGATCCAAGCCCTACTTGAGCCTGAAAACGAAGCTAAAACCAATTTTGGCTTCAAATTTTTGCAACGAAATTGCATTTCGTTTTCCCCCCGAAAATTTCCCGAATTTTGAAGACTTGTCCCCGAAATTTTAAGACTTATCACCGAATTTTAGAATTCGAGAGTGGAAGCCGTGGCAATAGTAGCCATAATATCTAACATAATCGAAATCAGACTTTTTAATGAATGGGCCCTATTTTTTCCCTGAATTCATGGAAAATAACAAAAGTTTTGTTTACTACAAATCATGACTTTTTACTAGATTTTGGGAAATTTACTAGATCCTCAAAATTTACTATTTTTTTATTTTACTAGATCTAGTAAATTCTACTGACAGTGGCTACCCCTGGTCCAGTCTTGTACTTATATAGAAAAGGCAAGAATAGATTGTTTTTCTTTTATTAATACACTGTAACTATTCCATAAGCGATAAGTGATTTAAAAAAATCATATGATATTTCTCCATTGCTCCAAAATATTAATTATAAGCAAAAATTGTTTGTACATAAATTACTGCATGTTCATAAGAACATTTGTACATAAATTTACTTTAAATGACACCATAGTCAAATTCAATATAATATTCAAGAAATTTCAATCTACTAGTGAAGTCCAAACCATTTTGATTAATCTGACCCATTACGTCGAGAATTCCTTTTTTCTACTGAAAAGTGCATAAATCTTAATAATTTCAATAATTTGTCGGAATTCAATAAGCAAGTCACAATTCCAACGGAAAATTTGGATTTTTTTGCTTGTTTGAATTCAATAAGCAATAAGCAAGAAAAATTGGTTGTTTTTTTTACTTGTTTGAATTCGAGCAAAACATTTTGTTGGAAATCCATTTTTTCTACAATGTATTGGCGTCGAAAATTAAAATTTTTCTACTGAAAAGTGCATACATCTTAATAATTTCAAAATTTGTCGGAATTCTATAAGCAAGTCACAGTTTAAGCAGAAAAAAGTTGCTTGTTTTGCTTATTTGAGTTCACTAAGCAAGTCCCAATTCCAAAAGAAAAATTGAATTTTTTTTGACTTGTTTGAATTCGAGCAAAACATTTTGTTGGGATTCATTTTTTTTACAGCGTGACAGCTATTAATTGCCGGTAAGGTATTTCTCGGCCATAGAACCTTACTGGTTCTATCCTAATACATATTAATAGATAGCCTTAAACTCATCAAATTGTAATGTATTTTAAATAAAAAATAAAGAGTGAACAGTTTTGACGCATGTATTGTTTTAAATTTTAATTTTTTAGCGTTTCGGTTATTACTGATACAGATTGTATCAGTATAGGCTATTAAATAATAACAAAAACAGTCATTTTTCTGATTACGATCGTAAGCAAAATAAAACGATTGCAGCTGCAGTGGCCTTGCCTGTCAAATTAATAGTTCAAACCACGTCCTTAAAATCATAATCGAAGCAGTCAAACGCATGTGATGATGTATGTACTTTTATTGTTCAAATTTGTTGTGAATTTTTTGACTAATCTATCTAACTGTCTACCTGTAAGACACCTAGCAGCACCAAAAATACGAAACTGTGGCTACCTCTTGAATCTTGAACCAGTTAAAGGTCTACTTCTTCAACAGTTTGATTATGCCGGTCGTTTTGTATGAGTATGACACTTGAACCCTGAAGATAGCAACGAGAGCAACCTCTTCACGTTCGAGATGTGGCGGCTTCCATCGCTTACAAACATCGGTTACAACCAGGGCTTCCGCTATCCCCGAATTTTCGAGGATTTCTCCGAAAATCTATGCGTCTCCCTGAAAAAAAAAACGTGGTTCCCCGAATCCGCGAAATTTTCCCGAAAATCAGGCAATCACGGTGTCACCCCTAGTGACTATCCCTATCAAATATTAGTTTACATACCATAATTTTTCACTGCTCTCTTGTTCGTTAATTTTCGTCTCCTGTGTTACTTTGCATAAAATCCAGACAGATACAATTTAAGCGTAGACGGTTCTTCATGTGTTCAGAAAAGTTTCATTTTCCTGAATTTAGATTAAACTTCGAATACAGTATTCCGAATGTTATAAGATTCTTTCATTTACATTACTCGTGGTAAGACAATCTTGACAGGATTATTCAAGAATTATACTTGAAGTTGTTTAATGGAACCTTCAGTTGGATTTTGGGTTTTGAAATGAACTTATAAAGAAGGGGAATTGTTTTGAAAGCCGGATCGTGAGTTAATTTCTTTTTTTGCTATTTTTGGTTTTGGACATACTGTAGGCTATTAATGTTTATTACATAATGCATGAACGCATGATATATTGAAGGAATTGATCTTTTTGCCAGGAATCCTTACCATTGAAATTTTTGTTTCATTTGGCGTGTACAAATTAAGTTCTTTTCTTTTTTATCTGAGAATTGTATTTGTCATGCCACCTTTTATCCTCAATCATGTTCACCTTCCAATCCCCTCACAATTATTATTCTTGTCCCTTCACCGGTGTGGTATTTTCAGTGAGCGTATCATTTTAAACTACAGTTTTAGGATCTTTTTACGCTGTTGCAAAGCTGTTAGTTAGGCGAAGGAAATTTTACGGAAAATATATTCTGCTCAAATTAGGGATGACCTATTAAATCTGTTTATTTATCTAAGCCTGCCTTTACAACTTCTAATGCTTGAATAATTAGTAACCCTGTATGAATGATAATCCTGAGATAGAAACAAAAGAATATAAAGAAAATGCGGAAGAACTGTATTTTTTCTTAAAAACTGTCCCTAGATACAATCTTCTTACCGTAAAAGTTGCACCATAACTCTCTCCCCCGACCCCTCCTAATGAGCTGAAATTTAGCTCTATACTATGTACAAGGTCGGGAAATAGGGGATTTGAACGGAATTGACCCCAAAAATATTATTCATAAAAAAGGTTACATCACAGCTTAAAGTAAAAATTTGGCTTTTAGGATCATGTTGTTTTCTTGTGAATTTTCATATTATTTTCGGACTTATTTATCACGAACCGTTGGTTAATAATGCAAAATAATGTTAGTGTGAAGAAAAAGAATAAATAACTTTTGCATGATTTGTAGCTTATAGCTATCATCTCCAGGCATTAGATGGGCTGATATAAAAATAAGACTGTAATAAGTACTATATTTGGAACATGGACGGCCGCAGGGGTGGTGGGAGGGGTGGGGGTTAGTCGCCAGTCGGTGACTATATATAGTAATCATGAGGTAACGAAAAGAATGGAAAACATAGTAGAAACAAACAATAACAAAAATGTATGTTCCCGAGGGGGTATTTTCCACAGGAGATTGGGTATTTTCCGAAGTGTATTCTCAGCGGGGGAGTATTTTCAGTGGGGGTATTTTTTTGGAGGGTGAGGTGGGGGGTGGGGAGAGAATTTTAATTTTTTCCACGGGCCAGATTTTCCGGGGGGGGGGGGGTAAACACCTAGAACTTTAGAATCAGCATGAAAAACCACGAATGTGTCAATTGTCGTAAAAATTCCCTTTTTAATTTAAGTTTAAATTTACTTTTTTAATTTAGTTTCTGTTAGTTTTAATGTTGCCTCTTACTTAAGGGTTGAATTTTGTCTATTTAATTTACCTATCTACAAACTGCAAACAACATTTTTTTTTGTTTTCAAATATTATTATTAAATTACTGAAATTAATGAAAAATTGCTGCTGCTATTTACAGCTCACATGTGTTCACTATTTTTTTAATTTGAAAACAATTCTGACGTTATTGACGCAATATCCGCAGTAAGAATTTTCAGCTACGGGTTCCAGTCCCGTGCTTTTGGCTCTAAAACCTACTCTGTAAAAGGCGTGATTCAATACGCAGATCCAAGCTCTACTTAAGCCCGAAAACGAAGCTAAAACTAATTTTGGCTCCCATGTTTTCGCAACGAAATTCCATTTCGTTTTTCCCCCGAAAATTCTCCGAATCTTGAAGACTTGTCCCCGAATTTTTAAGACTTATACCCGAATTTTATGATTCGAGAGTGGAAGCCCTGGCTACACCGACTTTTTGACAAATGAGGTGGTGCCAAGGCATCTGAAATGTTCTGATAGGATCGTAAACAAAATCTGACGGTTGCGACAGTAGTGTCTTGGGCATTTCAAATTAATAGTCCAAAACTTTCCCAAAAATCAATCCCGAAGCAACGATGTATGGACACCGACCACAAGCGAGACTGCGGAATGTAAACTTGTGACCATCAGCGCACTGCACAATTATACAAAACAGTGCTAAATGTTATCTCAAACATGTTGAAACAGGAAAATGGCAGATGTGCCCTGAGCTGTGTAAATATCGCTCGATTTTATCTTTCAATTTAAGATAAATTTTAACTTTACAACCAAGATAAGATAAGATAAGTTTTATTCTTCATTAAATACACATACAATATTACATGTTATTAATCCCTCAAAGGCTCATTGGCCTGTACAAAGAGGGACGACATATGAATTACATACTCAGAGATAAAAAACAAAAGAAAATTTAAAATGATCATTTACTCCCATATGAAGGAGAAGAAAAGAAAATATAGATAAACTGGAAACTATAGAAAAAATTAGAATAAATAAACTAAATTTATTAATTATATTAAATAGACTCAAAAAGAAAAATAATAATAATAATAAAAAAAAAAAAAAAAAAAAAATATTATTATTACTATAAACGAATTCCTATCGTCGAAACAGAATTATGTGTATTGTCAGGTAGAACCAACATCATAATAGCTGTTACGATATTATTCATAGCTCTTATCCAAGATATTAAAATATCATAACTTAAGCCATGTACAGCCCTTTTAAGCTTGTATTTAAAACTATATAAATTCCAGTTCAATCAGCTCTTCTTATTTCTGAGGCTAGGTAGCAAAATTGAGCCATTGACGAATTAAGCTATCTATCGAGGAGATTTTCCAAATACTTTTACTATTTTTTAGTTTGCATACACGAACTAAAAATTGTAACTGAAAATCGTTCTCTATTCTTCAACTATAGTATATGAAGTGTGAAGAATGAGTACGAGTCACATGAAAAACGGAGCATAAGGAATTATGCGTAGTTTTGGAGTATTACAGTGGTTTCACATTGACTTAGTAACTGGGGTTACTTAAACTATATTTAAGATTTGTGAATATGTAAACTTGTTTCGAATTGGTGAATTAGTTCCTGTTGATAAATTGCATACTGTTTTTACATTTTTACGTTAAATAGCTCATGTTGCGGAATGACAACGTGAAACCGCGATTAACTCTAGTTAATGTATGTTCACAATGCATTGAAATAAGGATAAACACAACTTTGTGAAGTTGTGCTCCATGATTAGCATTCTTTGGTATGTAACAGAAAAGCAAAATAGAAATTGCTTGACCTAAACCTGGGTTGCAGAACATGCATAAAATAAAGTGATTTCTCTGTTACTTCGTCCCTACTACAAGAATTCATGTCAGGACTACGGTGTTTTAAGGGCATAGGGTAGATGAAAATGGTTGAAAACATATACCAAGTAGCTCATGAAACATATCTATGTACCAGAAAAATATCTAAAGTATAAGCAAAATAACAGCAACTGCATGTATTTCAAACGATTTCTAGCTTTTGTAGACTTTCCGCTATTCCAGCTTCTCACTGTCTACGACCGCACTAAACATTTCAGTTTAGATTTTGGCTTGGTTTGCATTCCGTATACGATATCAAACTGTGTTTTTTTTTTGTTTAGGGGCGGGGAAGGTACATAGGTTAGGTTCCGTATTTAATATATGCAATGATTTACCCCCCTCCCCCCCTAATGTGGAAATATATAGCACAAACTTGATTATAAACTATTATATATTCATCCTATTTTATTTTATTTCATTATCATTAACCAAACTTGACTTTTTAGAGAGGCCCATAAAATGGGAAAGTACCCAAAATTGATTTAAATACAAGTGCTAAGTACTATAGCGGGTTCAAAGCCAATGAAAATCAGTCCTTTAAAAATCCTCCTTTACTAGCTTGCAGCGATCAATGAAACCATGAAAGGCATAATCTTACTTAACTTACTTAAATCCCGATACTTAACTTCTGGTGGAAACAGTGGGTTAGCTATTATTATTTTGCGTCATAAGCATCACCAAAGATTCAAGTCAAAGCAATGAACGTTCGATTACCATCATATAAAATGTTTAATGATCCTAAAAAGCTGTGTATTAATTTGGATTTATGTAAAACTTAACAGTCTGAAAAATTACCACAATTTGCTTATCTATCAATAAATTTAGTTGATAACTTGCTAGCATACCGTTTTGTAATTTATTTCAATTGTTCATAGCTGATGATCAATATAAAGAAGCCAAATGATTTTTCGCTCCAGGACATAAGTTTTACTTGCAGTTGCCTACCGTTCTTGCAGTTGCCTTACAGTTGCCTACATATTCTTGACAATACTTAAATAAAAAAGTAGAAAAAGGAGTGTTCGGTTACTAAAGCTATTTCATGTCTTTTTTTTGCCTTTTCAGAGACAGAAACGCAAAGACATTACATTCAATATCATATTGTTGTTCAGCTAGTTATTTAAATGAACTTATAAGTTAAAGGTATATAATTGAGATTTTATTAGAACGTTTTAAAACCAATAGGCTTACTTAAATCTTTGGATATCCTAGAAATTGCGGTCATACTGGCTATGCTAAACCTCTTGTTTAGAGCGCGCATCTTACCTCTTGTTATCTCTTGTGTAGAAAACGTTTAGAATTCAGGACAGATAAAAATTGTGACTTTGTTTTCATTTGAGTGAGATTACCAATACGAAAAACTTTGTACAGGGAACCAGGCATGTAGGCAAATATTTAATTCGGGGGAGGGGACACGCGTAAAAATTAGTTATACGAGACCAAAAATTTCACTAAACATTGCACACATCTTGATATTGTAGAGGGGACGGAGGAAAATGGCCACAAGAGTTCCCTCCATGCTGACCTATTGGAATTTTTTAAAAGAAAATAGTTCAAAACTCTTTCATTGGAAATGTATACACGGTAGTCAACTTATTCTCTGTTCAGGCAGAGCATGCAAGGTAGGGGCACTTTTGGTCGGCGAAAGCCTCTCCATTGCCGAAATCCCAAGACTTTACTTTTTTCCCATAATCGTTTTTTGCTTTATTTTCTGCGCTATTTCACTACTTTATTGTTTCTTTGCTATTGACTAGCTTCATTCGAGAAAAAAAAATTCGGAGAAAGAATTTCCTACGATCCCAAAATATTGAGGGCTGAGGTGGTACAGTCATGAAGACTCCGTGCACGCACTAATGCAAACCATTTGAATAAATGGAATCACAATTCTTGCAGTCCAAGTACGTAAACGACAGTTGAGCTATTCTCTGCTTAGACAAGATCGTAAGCGGGGGAGGAACCTTTGCCCTGCCACCCAAATCCCAAAAGCCTGAGATGTTTCACGGCTCCCTCTCATTCCCATTATTTTCCATGCAATTTGCCTATCTTTTTTTTGCAACTCACTTTATTAATTAGGCCGCAAAACCAATGTAGTATATTGAAGAGATTTAAGCTAACGTTATGGATACATGAATATACCCTTCTTAAAAAAGGTCAAAAGTGTCTTAGCGAGCAGCTACAATGCTCATTTCAACAATGACAAAAGCGCGCCTAGATTTGAGCCAAAAATCTGAGAAACTGGGTACCGCAGGAGTGCAGACGATTATTGTTGCCCTATTTTGCCCTTTTGCCCTTTATACAATAGGGTACGAAAAGGTGTTCATAAATAAAACCTCCAAATTTCCAAAGCAGCAAGAATTTTCTTTGCAAGCTTAATGTAACCCATCAAAAGCTATGAGCCTGAGAAAATTTGTCTGATTTTCAAAAAGGGTGGAAATATCAGGGAGATGTGTTTGCTTGTTTTTTATTTATTTTTTCCCAGGGGTGATTATGTCGAACCGATGGTCCTAGAAGATTGGGAGAGGATTCATTCAAACTGAAATTAAAAGTTTTACTGCCATTTTTCCGTGACCAAAAAGATTGTAGGGCAACTAGCCCCCCATCCCAGGTATTTTTTTCTCAAAGACATCCAATCAAAATTTTGAGATGACCATTTTGTTCACCACAGTTGAAATAGTCCAATAACTATACTTCTGGGGATGACATGACCCTCACCATGGCCCTTAGAGAAAGGTCTGTTAGTTACGAAACTTGCCCATTGGCAACCTACGTACACTGTTCAGTGATTTTGGTGGGTATGATTTTCTACCGAGAGGGAGGCGAATTTCCCAGCATTATTTGAAAAACGATGAGAAATTAAATGAATAATCAAATTTTTTAAACCGGAAGTAAGAAGCACATTAAAACGCAACATGATCAGAAATTTTTCTTTATATTAGATCCGTGGCTCTTTACGCTAAAGTTTGACTTTTTGTACCAATTCTTTAAGAACGACCAATGAAATTTATATATCAGTAGATACACCAAAGGAAACTGCTTTTTATGTTGATGTTAAATATATAAGTTTCATCAAGCTTAGTCCTCCCCATCAAAAGTTACCAGCTTGAGAAAAATTGCCTTATTTTAAAAAAGGGGGAAACACCCCCTAAAAGTCATAGAATCTTAATAAAAACCACATCATCAGATTCAGCGTATCAGAGAATCTGACTGTCAAGGTTTCAAGCTCCTATCTGCACAAATGTGGAATTTTGTAGTTTTTGCCAAAAGAAAGGCCACGGATGCGTGTTTATTTGTTTGTTTTTTATTGTTTTTTTTTTCCAGGGGTGATCGTATTGACCCAGTGGTCCTAGAATTTCGCGAGAGGGCTCATTGGAATGTAAGTTAAAAGTCCTAGTCCCCTTTTTAAGTGACAAAAAATTGGAGGGCAAATATGCCCCCTCCCATGCCCATTTTTTACCAAAGTCACCGGATCAAAATTTTGAGATAGCCATTTTGTTCATCGTAGTTGAAATATCTAATAAGTATGTCTTTGAAGACGACTTAATCCTCCACAGTCCCGGGGGGAAGGACTGAAATTTATGAACTTTGCCCAATGATTACATATAGTATTGGTTATTGGTAAGCATACAGACGTTTTCAGGGGGATTTTTTTCTGGTGGGGGAGGGGTTGAGGGATTGGGTGAAGTGGGAGGATCTTTCAATGGAAGAATTTTTCATGGGAGAAGAGAATTTCCATGAAGGGGGCTCTGAATTTCCCAGCATTATTAAAAAAACAATCAGAAATTAAAAAAAAACAAGTTTATTTCAACTAAAAGTAAGAAGTAACCTTAGAACTTAAAACGAAGAGAAATTATTACGTATATGAGGGGGTTTGTCCCCTCGTCAATACCTCACTCTTTACATTAAAGCATTTTTAGTCATTTCAAAAGAGCTATTTATTCAAATTAAACGACTTTTATGATTCAGGGTCGACCCCCCCCCCACATTACAAACATGAGGAGGTTCGCCCCCTCGTCAATACCTCGCTCTTTACGCTAAATTTTGAATCTTGCTAAATAATGGCCGATATACGCAACAATTTGTTCGTGTTATTTTCCGGCCTATCATAGCATTTAATTTTACCTTAAGCAGCTTCATAACTATGATTTTTATATGATAATAAACCAAAGATATTGTATGTCTTCGGCTTGCGGTTGTTATTAAATAAGAAATTAAATAAAAAAAACAAGTTTTTTAAATTGAAAGTAAGGAGCGATATTAAAACTTACAACTAACAGAAATTATTCCGTATATGAAAGGGGCTGTCCCCTCCTCAACACCTCGCTCTTTATGCTAAAGTTTTTACTTTTTCAATAAATAAAGTTGTGTGACAGATTTAAACTTTAGCGTAAAGAGCGAGGCGTTGAGGAAGGGACAGCCCCTTTCATATACGGAATAATTTCTGTTCGTTTTAAGTTTTAATGTCGTTCCTTACTTTCAGTTAAAAAAGCTTGTTTTTTTTAATATTTAATATCCATATAATACTTGAGAGCATGCCAGGTCGCAACTAATGTCGCTCCTTACTTTCAGTTTAAAAAGCTTGTTTTTTTTATTTAATTTCTGGTCGTTTTTTAGTTAATGCAGCTTTTATTTTGGCTAAACGTCATTGAATAAGTAAAAAAAATTTGCATAAAAAATTTACTTTTCTTTTGCTATATGGATGTCTTTATAGATTAACTAACATAACTAACTTCTATATTCGTAATCTTTCTTCTGGCAAAAAATACAAAGTTGCAGATTTTGCAGATATGAGCTTGAAACCTATGTAATAGGGTTTTCTGACACTCTGAATCTGACGGTTTGATTTTCATTAAAATTCTTTCACTTGTAGGGGATGTTTCCCCCCTCCCTCTGTAACAAATTGGGTAAATTTTATCAGGCTCGTAGCCTTTGTTGAGTTATACTAAAATTAATAAAATTTATATATTTAGAATCAGCATTATAAACACATTCTTTTGATACATTTATTGACATCAAAATTTTTAAAGTTTTTAAAAGTTTCGATTACTATTGAGCCGTATCGCTTTTTTTTTTATTGTTTTTTTTATTACGTATATGTTATTACGTATATGAGGGTGTTCTCCCCCTTAGTCAATACCACGCTCTTTACGTTAAAAGTTAAAAAAATTTGATTCACAAACCCCTGAATCACAAAGGCCGTTTAATTAGAATAGATAGCTCTTTTGAAAGCACTAAAAAAACTGTAGCGTAAAAAGCGAGGTATTGACTTGGGGAAGAACCCCCTCACATAGGTTATAATTTCTGTTCGTTTTAAGTTCTAATGCTGCTTCTTACTTTCAGTTGAAAAAACTTGTTTTTTTTAATTTAATTTCTAATCGTATTTTAAATAATGCTTGGAAATCCGGCGCCCCCTTCATAGAAATGTCCTTTACCCCAAAGAAACATCCTCCACGGAAAGATTCTCCAGAGTAACCCCATCCTCTAGCCCCCTCCAGAAAAAAATCCTTCCTGAAAATGTCTGTATACTTCCCAATAATCAATAAATAATGCTGGCAAGTCCGGCGCCCCCTTCATGGCAATTTCCCTTCCCCCATGAAAAATTCCTTCATGGAAAGATCCTCCAACATAACCCCCAACCCACCCTTCCGTCCCATTACCAGAAAAAAACCCTCCTGAAAACTTCTGTATACTTCCCAATAACCAATACTAGGCCTAGATGTTAACAGTGGGTAAAGTTCATAACTTTTAGCCCTGCCTCTGGGACCTTTAGGGAATTAAGTCTTCCTAAAAGACATATTTATCATATTTTCGATCGTGTTGAACAAAATGGCTATCTCAAAATTTTTATCGGGCGATTTTGGGAAAAAAATGAGCGTGGGACGGGGCCTAGTTGCCCCCCATTTTTTTTGGTCGCTTAAAAAGGAAACTAGAGCTTACAATTTCCGTTCAAATGAGCCCTCCCACGATATTCTAGGACCACTGGGTCGATACGATCCCCCCTGGGGAAAAAAAAAGAAAAAAAACAAAAAAACACATAAACACGTATCCGTAATCTTTCTTCTGGCAAAAAATAGAAAATTCCACATTTTGTAGATAGGTGCTTGAAACCTCTACAATAGGGTTCTCTGATACGTTGAATATGATAGTGTGATTTTCATTAAGGTTCTATAATTTTTTGGGGGTCTTTCCCCCTTTTTTCGAAAATCAGGCAAATTTTTTCAGGCTCGTAACTTTTGATGGGTAGCACTAAACTTGATGAAAGTTATATATTTGAAATCAGCATTAAAATCTGATTCTTTTGATGTATCTATTGGTATCAAAAACGCGTTTTCTAGAGTTTCGGTTACCATTGAGCCAGGTCGCTCCTTACTTACAGTTCTTTACCACGAACTGTTTGAAAACAAGTTTTTTTCAAGTGAAAGTAAGGAATAACATTAAAAGTTAAAACAAACATAAATTATTATGTATATCTTTAAAGATCTTTTCTTTCGTTCATTTCAGTCATTTGAGAATTGCTCAACAGGTGACTTTCATTGGAGAATCTTTACATGGAAAAATTTCTCGTGGGGGAAGGGAATTTTCGATGGAGGGGGAGCTGGATTTCCCGACATTATTTAAAAACAATCACAAATTAAATAAAAAAATAAGTTTTTTCGACTGAAATTAAGAAGCAACATTAAAATATAGAATAAACAGCAAATATCAAACAGTTCGTGGTAACGAACTGTAAGTAAGTAGCGACACGGCTCAATGGTAACCGAAACTTTAAAAAACGGGATTTTGATACCAATAGATACATCACAAGAATTAGATTTTAATTCTTATTTCAAATATATAACTTTCATTAAGTTTAATTTTACCCATCAAAAGTTACGTGCCTGAGAAAATTTGGCTGATTTTCGAAAAAAGGGGGAAAGACCCCTAAAAGTTATAGAACCTTAATGAAAATCACACCATCATATTCAGCGTATCAGAGAACCCTACTGTAGAGGTTTCAAGCTCCTATCTACGAAAATGTGGAATTTTCCATTTTTTGCCAGAAGAAAGATCACGGATGCCTGTTTATTTGTTTGTTTGTTTGTTTGTTTGTTTGTTTTTTTTCCCCAGGGGTGATCGTATCGACCCAGTGGTCCTTGAATATCGTGGGAGGACTCATTCAAATTGAAATTAAAAGTTGTGGTTCCCTTTATTAGTGACCAAAAAAATGGAGGGCAACTAGGCCCCCTCCGACACTCATTTTTTTCCCAAAGTCACCCGATCAAAATTTTGAGATAGCCATTTTGTTCAGCATGGTCGAAAATATGATAACTATGTCTTTTAGAATGACTTAATTCCCCGAAGTACCCAGAGGAGGGCTAAAAGATATGAACTTTACCCAATGTTAACATATAGTATTGGTTATTCGGAAGTATACAGAAGTTTTCAGGAGGTTTTTTTCTGCTAGTGGGAGGGAAGGGTGGGTCGGGGATTATGTTGGAGGATCTGTTCATGAAGGAAGTTTTCATGGGGGAAGGGAAATCGCCATGAAGGGGGCGCCGGACTTGCCAGCATTATTTATTGGTTATTGGGAAGTATACAACCATTTTCAGGAAGGATTTTTTCTGGAGGGGGGGCTAGAGGAGGGAGTTACTCTGGAGAATGTTTCCGTGGAGGATGTTTCTTTGGGGTAAGGGACATTTCTATGAAGGGGGCGCCGGATTTCCAAGTATTATTTAAAAAACGATCAGAAATTAAATAAAAAAAAACAAGTTTTTTCAACTGAAATGTAAGAAGGAATATTAGAACTTAAAACGAACAGAAATTATAACGTATGTGAGGGGTTCTCCCCCAAGTCAATACCTCGCTCTTTACGCTACAGTTTTTTTTTTAGTGCTTTCAAAAGAGATATATCTTCTAATTAAATGGCCTGTGTGAGTCAGGGGTTTGTTAATCAAATTTTTTTTTAAATTTTAACGTAAAGAGAGTGGTCTTGAATAAGGACAGAACCCCCTCATATACGTAATAACATATACGTAATAAAAAAACAATAAAAAAACAAGCGATACGGCTCAATAGTAATCGAAACTTTTAAAAACGTAATTTTGATGTTAATAAATGTATCAAAAGAATGTGTTTATAATGCTGATCCTAAATATATAAATTTTATTAAGTTTAGTATTACTCATCAAAGGCTACGAGCCTGAGAAAATTTACTCGATTTTTTAAAGAGGGGGAAACATCCCCTACAAGTGAAAGAATTTTAATGAAAATCACACCGTCAGATTCAGCGTATCAGAAAACCCTATTACATAGGTTTCAAGCTCATATCTGCAAAAATCTGCAACTTTGTATTTTTTGCCAGAAGAAAAATATACGAATATAGAAGTTAGTTAGGTAAGTTAATTTGTAAAGACATCCATTTAGCAAAAGAAAAAGTAAAATTTTTATGCAAATAAAAGCTGCATTAACTAAAAAACGATCAGAAATTAAATAACAAAAACAAGTTTTTTAAACTGAAAGTAAGGAGCGACATTAAAACTTAAAACGAACAGAAATTATTCCGTATATGAAAGGGGCGGTCCCCTCCACAACGCCGCGCTCGTTACTCTAAATTTTTTTATTTTTTTAAAAAAAATATTTTTGATAAATTAAAAATTTTTATTGTTTTAAAAAAAAAATTTGTTATAAAGAGTAAAAAATTATAGTAAATAGAGAGGCGTTTAGGAGGGGACAGCCCCTTTCATATACGGAATAATTTCTGTTCGTTTTAAGTTTTAACGTCGTTCCTTACTTTCAGTTAAAAAAACTTGTTTTTTTTATTTAATTACGTATATAAGACGGCTGCCTCTCCTCAATAGCTCACTCTTACGCTAAAATTTCTTTTTTAACTTTTAAAAGAGGTTACTATTCTAATTAAACATCCTTTATGATTGAGGAGTCAACTTAAGCAATTGGAACACAAATCAAACTTAGTTTATTATAAGGTTATTATTAGTTAAAAAAAAGTAAAATTAATATTAAAATTTCGTTTTAATTATTCATGTACGGTGAGCCAAATGCAAAACCTGTCTTAACTCAAAAAAGTTCAGAAATTAAATAAAAAACAAGTCTTTTTTTAACTGAAAGTAAGGAGCGACATTAAAAATAAAACAAACAGAAATTTTTCCGTATTTGAAAGGGGCTGTCCACTCCTCAACGCCCCGCTCTTACGCTAAAGTTTTACTCTTTCTCACAACTCGAATTTTTAAAACAATAAAAAACATTAGCGTAAAGAGTGGGGCGTTGAGGAGGAGACAGCCCCTTTCATATACGGAAAAACTTCTGTTCGTTTTAAGTTTTAATGTCACTCCTTACTTTCAGCTAAAAAAAACTTTTTTTTTGTAGTCGTTGACTAAGATCAACACAATTGTGTTGACAAAGATATGTCTTTGAAGCCTCTGTTTTATAAAGGCTATTTGAAACAGTTTAGGGTCTTTGTTCCGAAGGCTGCATTGACCATGTCCCATTGGAAGGGACGCTGAATGGATCTTTCGATCGTTCTAAATAAGATGGCTACTATAGCCTGATATTCTAATCGAATGCAACGTGGGGCTGAAGCGGTTGTTGAAGGAACAAAGGGCTATGAAATTGTGGATGGATATTCTTCGATCCGTTTCAGCTCCCAAAAATAGGACTAGAACGTCCGATCAAATGAGCTCTCTCCCAACTTTCTAAAATCATCCGTTTTATGTGACGCGGCCGAAGAAAACTTTGGAAGGCGTGTCGCTCTTTTTATGCCAATTCTATTACTTTGGCTAATACCTATCAAAACACGCAGAATTCCGGCCGGGGGGAAGGAGCCTAATTTTACTAAGTTTTATTGAATTCGACGGACAAAAAGATAAGTCACACAAGTCATAGAAATAAAAAAAAAAATCAGTTTAAGGAAGCAAATCTGTAATTTTTCCTGATTCCTCTGTCAAAAAGCGAAGTATACTATTAAAATTGGCAAATCCCGGTAATTTTGCAGTATTCAGGATAATGTTTGTGGTCAATGATTACTCTGGGGCGATAGACCCAGCCCCCTAAGTAACTTTCCCATGGTATGACAGATGTTTGTTTGAATTGTAAGGCGTGTTTGTTTGAATTGTGACATCTATTGCCGGTATACTACCCTTTAAACTGTACGAACTTAGATGAAGTCTTTCAAAGTGCTGGATCTAATGGCCCTCCGTTCGGCCAAATCCTGTAGAAAAAGTACATTTGAAGCTGATTGAGATAAATTGCTACAGTTTGCCGTATTTGGTCTCCCATATCACGTCTCCTTTGTATTTGGTATTTGGTCTCCATTGGTCTCCCATGTCTCCCATATCACGAATTCCTTTTTTCCATTTTCTATTTCAATTTAGGTCAAGTATGAAGTCCCTGTTTTTATCAAGTTAGCCTTTTATTCAATATGTGCAGAAGCTCATAATGACTTTAATTGCTAAAAGAATCGATTATACGACAAGCGAACAAGATATTTCACTGGCTAATTTGGCCACGAATTCAAAACATGGTATGTTTTGTAAGATGTAAGTTGCAAAAACAGTCTCCCTTTCAAAATAAGGGCAATTAAAAATCCATCCGACAGTGTTCGATCATTCTTGAGTTTTGAAGACAAAGTAAAAATCATATGAGAATTTCTATTTTTTGTCGTCAGTTGCCAAGCAAAGAAGATGGAGAGTTTTAGCTAAATTGTCTTAAATACATTAAGAATGTGATGTAAATGTTCTGATTTCTGACAACGAAAAAGTTTGGTAGTTATTTGGTGGAAAAGTTTTCGTAGGAAAGTATTTTCATGAATGGTCTCAAGCGTGAAAGAGATTGACAGGAATTCTCTTACTTTTTCAGTAGTATTTAAGATTTTTGATAAAAGATAAGAAAATAACACTTATTTTTAACCTATCTAACGCTGTCAGATATTTGTTGGATACTGAAAGTATGCGTAGTTTCTATCAAAGCTGAATTTCTTGAGTGAACATGGAATAGAAAACAGAATAAATTCTTATGCCCAAGTTTCCTGTGGGTAGGACCACAGTGTGTCAACAGGAGGAATTTTGTTCAACATTTTTCAGAGGTAGTTGTTACTTTTTTTTCCTCCCCTCCTCCTCTCCACTCGGTGATATTTTAATACAAAAACATAAAACATATAAATCTTAAAACTTTATACATTATCATATCACCTAAACTTCAAAAAAAAATAAAATTATTATATACCAGTCAATGCATTAGTGGACATGAAGGCACATAATCATTTAACTTTTTTTCTTGCCAAATATCTATCGCTCCCCCCGTTCCAGTGTGTCCTTCCCC